>NW_024412468.1:2807996-2971902 GCF_014898765.1 Herpailurus yagouaroundi | reverse complement strand
ACACACACACACACACACACACACACACACACACACACACACACACACAACTTCCTTATCCATTCATCCACTGACGGACACTTAGATTGTTTTCACATTTTACTTTTTATACATAATGCTACTATGGACATGGGGGTTCAGACACCTTTTCACGTTAGTGTCTTGTTTCCTTTGGATACATTCCCAGAAGTGGAACTGCTGGTGCATAGGGTTAATTCTATTTTTAATTTTTTGAGGATCCTCCAGGTTTTCCAAAGCACCGACACCACTCTGCATTCCCAGCAACCATGCACATGAGTTCCTTTTTCTCCATATCCTTGCCAGCTTTCGTTATCTCTTTTAGAAGACGGCCATACTAGGGCACCTGGGTGGCTCAGTCAGTTAGGCATCTGACTTCAGTTCAGGTCATGATCTCATTGTTTGTGGGTTCGAGCCCCATGTTGGGCTCTGTGCTGACAGCTCAGAACCTGGAGCTTGCTTCAGATCCTATGTCTCCCTCTCTCTCTGCCCCTACCCTGATTGTACTCTTTCTCTCTCTCTCTCTCTCTCTCTCTCTCTCTCTCTCTCTCTCTCTCTATCAAAAATAGAAGATGGCCATGCTAACAGGTGTGAGGTGATATCTTACTACAGTTTTAATTTTCATTTCAAAGGTACCATACAAAGAGAAGGAAATTTAGATGGGGAAACCTTATTGTTTAGGCCTAATTGACTCAGGATGTGTTCTCTGGATTTCTAGGAGAAGCAACCTATATCACCCATCTGTTCCCCCCTGCTTTAATCCTAATCCAGCAACAAGTCACAAGCCAATGAGATGGATAACGTAAGCTGGCAGGACGATGGCGAGCCACACTTCTTCTTCGTGTTAATTTAGCAGGAGGCAGCTTTAAGGATTTGCTCCAGTATTAGGCTGCATGAGAAGTCTATTAATCTGTCACCCCTTTACATCTCTGAGAATCTCAAGGCTTTTTAAAATTAAAATCATATGACTTTGTAAACAGTACAGGTTCCTTCAGTCGTGTGAACGGCTGAGAATCACTGACGAATGAGCAAATCACTCCTTGCAAAATCTGCACGCTGCTTTTGACCAGCTCCAACCTAACCCCACGGTTTCATGGTTTCATGCTTACACTTACGCACAGGACATGGCACAACCCACCCACCCCCCCACCCCCGCCCAAGTGTACCCCATATTCAGGTGTGGTTTTTTTTTCCTCCTAGAAATAATTATTTCCACCTCGCTCACTGTAAAAATTGATATGCACATGGTTTTTGGTTTAAACAGTCTTTTAATCTCCACTAAGCATTTTTTGTTAGTTTTGTTTTTCTCTGTCTCCCCGTGTAAGCAAAGTAATTTTATTGCTTGTGAGAAAGCAATGATTATTTTATCTAAGACTTAAATAAATCACTCAGCAGTAGGCCGACTGCTTCTGCAGAGTGAAAGTGGAATCTGCAATAGTTTTACTAAAACACATTTATCCAAGATCCAGCTTTGTCTAAGACAAACAGACACAACTAAGTATGTGAATGTAATACCACTGTCCCTTAATACAAAGGAGCGAGCAGAGAAGTTTTTTGTTATAAATGCCACAACGATAATGTCCAAGTATAGAGTGATGAATTGTTATACAGTATTGTAACATTTATGTCACTAGTCACATTGTTACCTAGGATACGTTCCCTTAAGGTCACAGTTTCTGTTATATGAAGAAATGAGAATGATGATGTTTGGCGTTCAGTCATCTGTATTCAAGTGGCTCATTCAAATTCTGCGCCTTCCTGTCCTTAGTGGTCTCCTCTGCAGGGACGGCATGGTGGGGGGATGGGAGAAACACAGATTTGTATCCTGCTGGCTCAAGTCACTGTTATGGGGGAGGGAGGGACGTAACCACTAACGCTGAGCAACTCTCCTTCTGGAAGTACTTCCAAAGACATCATCACCAAAACCCTCTCCTCTCCTCCCTTCTGTTTATTTTGAGGTCAAGCATCCATATACATGTAGCACATATCAGCCAGAAATTCTTTGGGTAATAAAAGTCATGCTCAGTCTTTATGTAAACTCCACACACCAGCTACTACACTACACATGGAAATCATCTGTACTGCCCAGAGCTTGCAGGTGGGTTTGCTTTTCGTTTCCTGGGGTAGGATGATGACCCAGGGACCCCAGGCTGGGCTTCTCGAGGTTCTCCCCTCCCCCGTTTATGCGCCCTTGCGCTCACAGCACAGCCACGCGCCTTGGGAATCAAGGGGACCTCTGTTATCTCCTTGTGACAAAACTTCAGTTCCTACAACTGATGGCTCTCCCCCCTTAATCATTTCCAACTTCGCCACTTGGTTGCAGACACCACAGAGTCTCCCGTAGCCCTGATTCTCCTTCTCCATGGCTCCTTGGCAGTCAAATGGCTCCTTCCCTAGACCTCTCCTGTCATCTCCACACCAGGACCAGGCCTCATACTTTCTTCTCAGCTAAGATGGTCCACAAGAGGACCCAGCTTGCAGGTTTTGTAACAGAGCCTGGCTGCCACTTGACCCTGGCTGCACGCTAGGGAATTTCTTCCTACTGGTGTTCACACCTACTAAGTGCAACAGTGTGGGAAAGCTTTTCTGGAGGGCTCGAAGGCATTTACAATTTGAAGATCCCCTGGAAAGTGTGGGGCAGGCTGGGTTGGTTCTTATGTTTGTTGTATTTACATATAGTCTACTCACATGGTCTTATGAAGTTATAAATGAAAGTGTCTGGAGGAGCATTGACAAGTCTTCTTTATTAAAGTCGATAAAAACCTCTGATTCTTGGACTAAGGCAGGGAAAACCCCAGGTTTATTTACTTGAAGCCTTTCATTTTCCTCTGAATATTCTGATTACAAATACTTGTCAGAGGGAGATGGAGTTAAGGTGGCCTCAGTGGAGAATGTGGGAGGATGAATTCATTGCCAGGCACTTGGTGAAGGCAGCATGGGGATACGGCCACCAGGAGAGTCCCCAGAGCAGTGACAATTGAAGGCTTCCCGAGGAATCATGAGAGGGAATCAGATACAATGTTTGGGCTCACACGAGGATCCCAGAAAGAAATGTTAGTGATATCGTAAGAGAGTGTAATTTAATAGAGAATTAAATAAAAAATATAAGCAGTAATGAACATCAACAGTGACCAACTTAGATGTGTATGTATGTGTGTGAGTTTGAGGAAACCATGAATGTATAAGTAAAAAGCATACTTAAAACAACAAAATAAATTATACCTGATTACATCCAATGCTTTCTGAAGTCCGAGACTATCTAACGTTTAACTACAAAAGAGAGGCTCTGATTAATCAATGTAATTTCAGACTTTAGATGTTTTTCAGCTTCGTTTCTTTTTTCATTATTTATTTTATGGATAAACTGAAGTGTAGTTGATTTGCGGTAGCAAAATATAGAGTTGGGGTGCGTTCTAGGGCAGAGCAAGGTTGTATAGAACAATACGAACACAGTATTAATCATCACCTGTATCAAGAACCAAAACGGGACCTCCTATTTTGATCCAGAAACAAGATTCAGATGATTTTGCCAATTAAAGATTTCTAAGGGCAGAGAAGACGTTCTGTCTGCACATATGTACTCACGGGTCCATAGTCTGTCCGGTGTTCAGTAAAGACCATTAAGTAAGTTGAGTCAGTAAATGAGGAAAGGAGACACTCATGCTGTGGGTCAGGGAGGTTTTCCCTCTTCTTATCATTCTCCTTGTCACCTGTCCCTGCTCCTTCTCAGCCCCCAGCGACACACCTCTCCTCCTGCAACCGCCTCATCCCGCGTCCCCCCACAGACCCATCTCTGCCTTGCCAGGGAGTCGGAACCTACGAGCGCACTTGCAGCGATGGCAGCGTAGCCTCAAGAGCCTTGGACACGAGAGGCTGGAAGGCCCAGACACACGGCCTGGATCTCGACCTGAAGGCGGGGGTGCACGTTCAGGAGGCCAGTCAGGAAGGGGACAGACGCAGCACCACCGGGAAGAGAGTTTGCTGCCTGTGAGCAGGACAACAGACGGCGCTGGGCCGGATGCGCCCACGACCCCACGTAAGCGGCGGGATGGCTCGTGGGAAGGCCACACCATGATCTGCGGTAGTTTGCAGAGAAGGAACTCCTTTCACAGGAGACTGCCTTCGGAGGAGAGGGATGCATGTCTTCCTGTGCAGATAAAATGTATGCGCAGAGGGCAGAACCCAACAGGAAATCTTTTCCTGGGGATGCCTGTCTCCGTGCAGCTGAAGAGGGACCTTGCTCTAGGTACCGGCGGCGCCTTCTTTCAATTTTTCCACCAAGTTCAGCTTCTTCGTCGATTTTCCTGTCACTCCCGCACCTGCAGTGTTTGTTTGAGGGCAGGAGAGGGTCACTGCAGACTGGAAAACCCAGAACCGGTCAACCAAGTGCCTACTGTCAGTGCAGAGAGCTGTTGGTAGAAATTTTCACTACAAGCCACGTCTTCCGAGTCTCATTCCAGCTCTCCTCCCAGCAGAGCAGTCACCCGGTTTCTTCCCCCTTCTTTTGAGGACACAGTGTGTGGGGAGCGGAAATGTGTATGTATGTTAATAAGGATCAGTTACCAGAAGGAGAGCATTACAAGGCAAAGTACAGAACAGTTTCTCAGACGTGTCCCGAAGGCTAATAAAACCGCCACGTTTGTTCAAAGGAATGTGAATTCACTCTTTTTAAATTTTTTTTTAACATTTATTCGTTTTTGAGAGACAGCAACAGACAGAGCGTGAGTAGGAGAGGGACAGAGAGAGAAGGTGACAGAATGTGAAACAGGCTCCAGGCTGTGAGCTGTCAGCACAGAGCCCAACATGGGGCTCGAACCCACGAACAGTGAAATCAAGACCTGAGCCGAAGTCGGACGCTTAACCAACTGGGCCATGCAGGCGGCCCCATGAATTCACTCTTAACAATGTATTTGCATCTATCGGTCTCCTTGGAGCAGTGCTGCCCAGCAGAATCGCAATGAAAGCCACAATTATAAGCCACACACGGAATTTTAAATATTCGACTACTGACATTTAAAAGGCAGTAATAAGTGAAATAAACTTATACGTATTTTATGTAACTCAATATACCCAAAATACTCTTTCCTCCTACATTCTAACAAAAATTATGTTGACATTTTTTTTCACAGAAAATCTTTGTTTTATAAGTTTATTTATTTATTTTGAGAGCAAGGAAGCAGCGGGGAGGCAGAGAGAGAGGGAGAGAGACAATCTCAAGCAGGCTTCACGTTGTCAATGCAGAGTCCGATGCAGGGCTCAAACTCATAAACCGTAAGATCATGACCTGAGCCGAAACCAAAAGCCAGGCACACTTCACCAACTGAGCCACCGAGGTGCCCCTCACAGAAAATCCTTAACGCCAGTGTTTATTCTACATTTACAACTTGTCTGCATTCAGACCATTCACATTTCCAATGCCCAACAGCCACACACGCTTAGCAAATACCATGTTGGACAGCACAGCCTTCCAGAATATAATTGCTTAGTATAACTGGTATTCAGTCACAGAAATCACAGCCATTGTCCATTTACTGGCTGTTACTTTGGTATGAGACTTCAACCGTGTCCCAGCAGTGACTGTCAACAATTAAAACTGTCAGCTTCTGGGGCGCCTGGGTGGCTCAGGCAATTGAGCATCCGACTTCGGCCCAGGTCGTGATCTCAGGGTTCATGAGTTCGAGCCCTGTGTCGGGCTCTGGGCTGACAGCTCAGAGCCTGGAGCCTGCTTCCGATCCAGTGTCTCCCTCTCTGTCTGCCCCTCCCCAGCTCACACTTGTTCTCTTTGTCAAATATAAATAAAAACTTAAAAAAATAAAAATAAATAAAACTGTCAGCTTCGGGATTAACACCTCTGCAAGTCTTCAAAAATAGTTTTCCTTTCGTAACGTCAACTCACGGACCCATTTGTCATATGGTTTCATCAGATGCAAGAGGTTTTAGTCAAAACATTACTTAAAATATTCTTTAAAATTACCTTCTATTAAAGTAGGGCCGAAAACAGGCAGGTTATCCTTAAAAGAGTCACATAGCAACCTACATTTTTCTGTAAGTTAACTTGCATGCAGAATGTATTTCCATTTCTGAGGCCGTTAAAATAACTGGGTGGTTTTCTGTCTGAAATGCTGAGCGATTTAAAGTGACCATCGGTTGTTCCCAACCAGGCCCGACATCTACAGTGCTTCCAGAAATTCAAATCTTTCCAACTGATTACAGATTCCTTCCCCTACTTCAGTATTATTGACTTCTGTGTAAGTGTTCCATTTTACAGGTTGATTAACCAAAAGAAGGATGAATAAAAAGCCAGGCCGTGGTACTACCGGCCAGGGATGACTGACAGAGGATAGGACAATTCACAACAGTAGCTGAGGTTGTACTTCCCACATGGTGCCCTGGCCTCAGTGCTGCTGTGTACCTGCTCGTACGTGGCTGGCCAAGTGAAAACATTGGATGGTAAATCTTAACGGCCAAAGTTAAGAAAGGAATCACTTAGTGAAGAAATAGGGGGGTTCTATCTTCAGAGAATAAAGTCCTAGCGATGAGACATGAACATGAAATCAATCAGAAGACCATTTTTTTTTGTTTTGAAAATCACAGAAAAAGGGAAAAATCTCCAGGTCTCCCTGGGCTGAAGGAAAAGGAGAAAGAGAGGCAGTGCCTGACTGTAGAAATAGCCACAGAGACTCCCCGTGTCACTACATGATCAAGGTGGCTCCGATGCTGGTGATGTGCCCCGGAAAGTCTGGATGCAAGACTCCCCCCCCCCCCCCCCCGCCACAGGGGACCTCAAACAGCCCTGCCTGCAGTCTGCTCTCTTTCCGTGACCCATCTCCATGCTCTGCCCTTTAAAATTATTACATTGCTCCTGTATGAATCTAGGAGTATTCGATTTGGCTGTATTAAACCCAAGTTGTTTTAGAGGATCTGCCAAGGGCTGCCATTCGTTCTTTGCTTAGGATTTCTACGTGGAGACCACAAAGCCTGTACAGCAGAGTAGGCAAATATTTCATACCTTGAGGAAGGTTCCCAGTTGGTTTAGCCCAAGGAGACAGACCCTAGTAGGCAAATGGGTGAAGGTGGTCAAAAAGAAAAACAAAACAGAGAATTGGGTTTAAAATGATCTTCAATAAAGTAAAAGAGTCCCTATTTTTTCTTTAAAGAGAAAAAGCCTTTGAGGAGAGGAGTCAGAATCTCCTAGCAGATATTCTGATTCGTTTTATCTGATTAGCACTTATATTTATGCCAGGAATTTCTGATACAGATTGAATGCTGGAGGAGAGAAAAAGGAAGGAATCAGGGAGATTTGTAGGAGACTGTTGGTATGGAAAAGCTAACCACGACCTGGAGTTATGGCCGGAGAGTCTGTGGGCTGGCCTCTGTCCTCCCCCTCCTCTGCCCCCATCATGAGCTTACTGTGATACGTAAGCATCTGTTATACAGGGAAACATTTTGAAAGTATATCAAGACCGTGTTTCAGCTTCATGACACAAGGAGTTTAAGTCTATTTTGATATTTTCTGAAAATACTCCTTTTGAAGGAGCCATTTTAAAATACCATCACATTTGCAAAAAGCCACACTCCAATTTAACTGCAAAAGAACACCTTTTCTTTACTGAGCCAACTGCCAAAACATTTGAAAATGTTCTCAATTTAAAAGGCAAGCCTATTTCTCCCCACAGAAGAATCCGGAGCACAGACAAGAAGTTTCCAATAATATTCTTCCAAATGGTGTGGAAGCGCCTTTCTAATGCCAGTGACAGGGCAGGGGTCTGAGTCCCGAGTCCCGACGCGGGGACACTGGGAATCAGCACTTGCAGAAGGGGCTGTTGAGTAACAGACCCGGGTGTAAATTCCATTTTGTCAGGATGGAACTGATTGGCTTTCCATGGGTTAATTTTTCGAAGTCTCTAGTTTCCATAACCACAACCTGGGGACCACGACCACCACTGCGGAAGGCTGCTGGGAGGACTAGAGAAGAAAGCACAGGTTCCTGGTGATCACCACCTTGCCTGGCACAGAGGACATGGTCCAGAAAACAAGTGGATTTAAAACATGTCTGTTCTCCACATGGACAAAGTACATCATCATAGCACATCATTCCCCAGCTTAAAATCCTAAAGTCAGCTCCTTGAAATCTAAACAAGTATCAACATCCTTACCATGAGTGAGGCTCCTTCTCACAGATCTGCCTTCTTAACCTTTTCTGCTTCATTCATCCATCCACGTGGACCTTCTCTCGGGCACATGGTGTGGACCCAACCTGCTCCTGGGAAGAAACAGACAGCACGGGAATAAATGAATCCCTCAGGCTCTTCAAATCAAGTATGTAATGAGTGAGGACACTAAGGTCCAGTAAGTAGTCCTCACCGGCCCAAACGAAGTAACAGACTGAGGCTGTGAACCTCTCTCCAAGGGCCCAGCGGTCGCTGTACACAGAGGTGGGTCTACCACGAGGCCAGTGAGCCTGTGGGCTTCAGGAAGGACCACAGCAACGGAATCATAGACCCTAATGGCTTTTCACAAATCAGATAATTTAACTGAAGTTGGTCAAGACCGCTGTCTCTTTCAACTCTGAATTCCCTTCATTACACTTTCAGCTACAGCCTCACAATTCATTAATAATAATACCATGTAAGGGGCGCCTGGGCGGCTCGGTTGAGCGTGGGACTCTTTCTTGGTCTAACCTCGGGTCATCATCTCATGGTTCCCAGGATTGAGCCGAGCACTGCTCTCTGTGCTGACACTGCAGAGCCTGCTTGGGATTCTCTCTCCTCTCCCCTGCTCACACTCCGTCTCCCTCTCAAAATAAATGAGCTTTAAAATTAATAATAATAATAATAATAATAATAATAATACCATAAAAATTTTAGAATGACTGTCAAATTTAGGGAAACTGCCACATAGTTTCTTCCTGTATCAGCTGTACAGCATGAGGGCACTGGGTTGTTTCTGTGCAGTAACTCGTCTCACACACACTCAGAGGTGTGATTGCTGGAAGCCGTTCCCACGCCGTGATGAAGGAATCCAAGTAAAAGCAGAAGCGACTGCACACCACACAATACATCCTCCTAACCCCAAACTAAACACACCCTCCGATTTCCCTCATCTAGATTCTAAAGCCCCCAATAGCCATAAGAATACCACCTGACATGGGGTCAAATGAGACAGGAGAAGACGGAGTAGAGACAGTGGTCTGAATGGATTACGGTTAAAATATCTTAACTGTGCAGAATTAAAAAAGAAAACGTGTTAACATATTGCTAGGACCCCGTCCAAGTTTCTACAAGGGCTTCTGCCCCTCTTATCTCCATAATTAGTAATGAAAGCAAATTTCAATCAACCATGCTAAAACTGAAGAGGAATTCACTTTCCATTTTCTCTAGAGAAAGTGGTATCACAAAACTGTTACACTGGGAAAAAGTCATCGAAGTGTATGCAGCCAAAAGTGTAGGATTAAAAGTATTGCAAAGGTGTCCTAGGCAGTTAAGTAAGAAAAATATTATTACTATTTCCCGGATTTGTTTACATTTAGAAGCTTATTACGATTTTAAAAATTTATAACTTGTAATTTATTTTTGTTCCCAGTAAATATTCGCTCTCATCCCTAATTCTGCGTGTGTAATGTTGGGCTCTATGAATTTCAGGTCCCACTCTACCTGCATTCATCCTGCTGGCCCAGTACACCACCGTTATTATTCACCTGCAGTTCAAGGTCACTCGATACCCATAGCTGCAGCATCTGCAGATTGCCCTTACCTTCACCCCCCACGTTTTGGCTTATGCTAGAGCAAAAGTATTCCTAGAGGGAGGGTATGTCTATGTGTGCCCCTAAGCTTCTTGTGAATGGGTGAAAATGGAAGGATCGCCTGTTGGCCATCAATCGGAGGTGGGTACCAAAAATACATCCTGCTTCTACATACTGCATCATTCTGAAACTTTGTATTGTCCGCTTCAGAAATTTAGTTTTGTGTATACATTTCTGGGTAAGTGGTTTGGCTTCCTCAGAGCCAAGTAGGTAAGCATGAAGGGAAACTTGAATTAAACATGATAACTCTTCTCAAGTTCCCCAGAGTGAGATGTAACATTCTCCTTCCTGCCTTGAGGAAGCTATATATATATATATATATATATATATATATATATATATATATATATAAAACCTGTTACACCCCTGCTGTGGAATTTCTGGACTAGTGTTCAGAATTCTTCCTGAAGATGGTTTAAGTCACTAGGAGTTACGGTGGTTAATATTCTGCACATGATGATTTCTTTAAAATCACACTCTCTATATAAATGTTTAAGTCACTAGGAATTATGGTGGTTAATACTCTGCACATGATGATTTCTTTAAAATCACACTCTCTATATAAATGTTTAAGTCACTAGGAATTATGGTGGTTAATACTCTGCACATGATGATCTCTTTAAAATCATACGCTATATACAAATGTTTAATATTCCAAACAAAATAATATAACCTTTACCTATAATAATTCTGAAGGTAGCAATAACTGTTTTAAGGTTTTCTACTGGAAAATACTGTGTGTTTTTTAATAGGAAAAGCTTCAAAATATGCTGAAAACCTATCTAGAGATATATTTAATAAACTTTTATTATGCAAGTGTCCCTTGAACATCTTCTTCATAATAATACTGTCTTGATTTATGTAGTGAATTCCTTTTCAAGATCGCAGACATAAGACTGTAATAGAAATATCAGAGCAATGTGTACTTAAAAGTCTGAAATCAAACAAGATCCCATTAGCTCCATTACCACCATATTTGACAGAAGAAAGGATGGATGGATCCCATACGTTCCGTCAACTATTTCACAAATTGCTTTGGCCAGTAATGTGACATATGTCCAAATTCTAAATTGTTGTAGTTGTGAGTAATTTACCAGGATATGTATGTATTTAACTTTGGCATCCTAATAAAATGTGTTAATATGGTTTGTGCATCATTTGTCCCAGAGATGGGCCTTAATGGTAAACAGAACCCAAGATCCTCAATGGGGAAGGAAGACATGCTCTTTGCTTGAATACAGTGAGGGAAAATACACACACACACACACACACACACACACACACACACACACACACACAGAGGGATTCTAGCTTTGGAGGTAGTGACCCTTCTACTGTGATTTTGTGTGTTGACACAGTGCCCCTAAGTATGTTTAGTAGACTAGCAGAATCTCACATTTGGTGGGTTCTCAATAATCCTTTATAGAATAAATAGATGAAGGAAATCAAAATTTAAGAACTTAAACAGAACACAGCCCACAAAACTCTGTCTATCCCACAAGGACGCCTTTTTCTTTCAAACAAGGATCCATTCATCCGTTCCTTTTTTGAAAGTAATAAACAGTTATGTATCTTTCTAAATATACGGTTACAGAGCTCATGTATTTCGATTACATTCATCAGAACACCACTGAAGGCATTACCAAATCCTTTGGAACACACCAGCTGTTCTCTGTCAATGAAGTTCCCTTGACCGACCAGTCTAAGAACTAACACGAGAAGATCTCCGGGCATTCGTCTTTACTGCAACTCAGCTGCTGACCGTTACCATGCCAGAACCACATGTGGGGCTGGCACGTACCTCTGGGAATCAGAGCCTAACGTCTGTGCACCTTGAACGTGACAGTGCCCGTCCTCACAAAATCCCACTTACCCTGAAGACTCGTCCCTGCCTAGATTCACCTTTCCACCGTTTTCCCACTGAGAGCATGCAGATATCCTGTTAGCTGTCCACTGCTAGTGATAATACGGATGTTTGATACAGCATCAGAATTCACCTGCCCCAGAAAGAAGGCACAGCGATCGACACGTGTGATGCGACAACCCGTGGTGGCAACACCTGGGCTTTGTGTCATAGAGCAGCATTTGAGGACCCATGTGCCTCCTCTCCACGGTTTCATCACAGAATTCTTTTACTTCCTCAAGTACTTGATTTTTTGAATAGAATAAATATAAATACATACCATAATTCCATATTTAAGTAGTGAAAATAACTAAAGAGGGGAAAACAAATACAGTGAAGGCCCTCTCTCCTAGCCTCCCTCTCCCTCTAATACACCAACTTCTGCTTCCCTGTACAGGGCACCTACTTCTGAATGGATCTTCTCTTTTACTACAGCAATAGAAAGAGACTATAAATATTATTCAGCACACTGCTTGCTAATAATAAATCCTGGGGTTCTTTCTACATAAAAATATAAACAGCATCTCAATCCATTAGCTCCAAGCTTTAATTAGCTTTTAATTTCCCTAGCTTGAGAGCAATAATGTACTACACTGTACAGCATATTTCATGATTTACTGAATCAAACCCCTACTGACGGATATTGAAGTCTTTTTTTCCCCATAGTTTGTTTATATCGGTTCATAGTGTCCTATTCAGTATTTTGAAATCTGCTAATTTCTGAAAGCCACTTTTTACAATAATGTTTGGGCCAAAACTCACTTGGTCACAAAACTGAACCTTTCCTGATAAGACGCACTATTTGTGTCTCTGTGCTCCCAAGAGTCACATGGGCCTCTGTCTGCTGACATTTGTGAAGAACGTATTATTAGCTCTTCCATATTGAGCCATATTATTTGTTAATTGTTATTCTTTAACATTTTCTTACGTTTGCCTTAGTTTTATTTAAACTGTGAAAATGCTTTTAGAATTAAGTCTACAACGCATTTGGTGACAGTTAAAATCAGAAAATAACAAGTGATACATTAATCAGCATGGTTTGTTTTTACTCCGGGACAATGATGAGCAAGAACTAAGGAACCAGAAAAAGGAACTGCTCGGGGTAAAAAATGACCCTGTGTTGATCATATGGATGCAAGAGTGATCATATGTATGCCAGCAACTGGTTTGTTGCTCTTGAAGCCAGCTAGAAGTGACTGTGATGACATGAACGACGGCAGTGAGTGTGGACCATTATGAGGTTTGACTCTCAAGTATGAAGAAGTACAAGTACCACGGTGAAATTAATCTGAGAATCTATAATGAAAAAGCTTCTTGGCAAATTTCTTAAAATAATGCTTAAGAAAAATGCCGTCTTAAACAAACAAACAAACAAACAAACAAACAAAAAACCTACAATGTTATTATTCATGGATGAGTATATTTTTGCCCGAGTAGGACATCTGTCATATGCCCCTTCTATTTTATGATGGGCAAATGTAAGTGTATTTGAAAGTATAAGGCTGCTGTAATGACCACAAGTTGAAGAATCCAAGATTTCTCAAAAGCATTTGGTTTGTAGGACACCAATTATACTGTTGCTAATGTTTGGAATTATGTCGATAAACCTACATTAACAAATGCTTGGCACAGCCAACAGGCTAGCAGTGACATTTGGAAAACTCTGCTGGTATCGAGTTTAAATGATCCTTTTACGTAATGATAGATGATATCCACCTCATCAATGAGATACAAGTAATTCAGCCAAGAGTATAGAAAAGTTAAAGGTCCACATATGAGTGAAAACACGTGATATCTGTCTTTCTCTGACTGACTTACATCATTCGGCATAGTAAAGAAACTTAACAGAAGACCATGGGGGAATGTATGCCAGCATACATTGGGGGAAGGCAAGGGGGAAAAACAGTTACAAACAGAGAGGGAGGGAGGCAAACCATAAGAGACTCTTAAATACAGAGAACAAACTGAGGGTTATTGCGGGGAGTGGGAGAGAGGGGGAAATGGGTGATGGGCATTGGGGAGGGCACTTGTTGGGATGAGCACTGGGTGTTGTACGTAAGCAATGAATCATGGGAATCTACCCCCAAAACCAAGAGCACACTGTATACTGTATGTTAGCTAATTTGACAATAAATTATATTTTTTAAAAAAAGAAAAGTTAGATAAAAAGCATTTGCTGTGTATTACCTGAATGCTGGGGAAACTGTGTAAATGTTCAAATTTTTCATTAGAAATGAATGGAAAGACAATGGTTGACCACTTAACTGTTGTACTTACACAATTTTCACTTACCAGTGAGCAAGTCATTACTGTAGTTTACATAATTAAACAAAACTTCTTAGATGGAAATCCATGATAATGAGATGGCACACATCAGAAGCTTTCCACCAGGCCATCCATAATGAGGTCTGATAAGCCCTGGGGGGTTTTGCTCCTGGCCCGTCCTCAGACATCTGACTCGGATCTACTTACAAAGGTCATGTTGCTGTGTTCACTTTTCCAAGACACGCTGATGCAGAAAATAAATAGTATGCGTACAAGTGCAGGCAGAATCTAACAGAATTATCTGTTAGATAATGTTCATGGAAAGATTCAGCACACCTTGTTTAGAGCCTGTATCCATGTTTTCAAAAGGTGAATCCTACCATCAGTGGCATCAGTATCCCCTGATACCTGGATAAAAATGTAAAGTATAGGGTCCTACCCCCAGATGTACTGAATCATGTAAGCTAAAGTTGGGACCCAGCAATCTGTCTTTCCATAAGTCTTTGGTTGATCCTTATGCAATCTCTCATTTGAGAATATTCAAAAGTTATAAAAAAAAAAAAGACTACTTTCAAAAAAACCACCATAAAGGGGACCCTATGGGGCTCAGCAGGTTGAGTGTCCGACTTCAGGTCATGATCTCACGGTTCCTGGTTTCAAAACCCATGTGGGGCTTTGCACTGACAGTTCAGAGCCTTCTTCACATTTTCTGTTTCCCTGTCTGCCCATACTCAGCTTGCACTCTCTCTCTCTAAATTAAATAAACATTAAAAAATTAAACCTGCATTCCATACGCACTTATTCCAAAGGTTTTTGATAAGGTATTGGGCACCTGTTCCAGTAACCGCACTCAACAACCTCGTCACAAATATGGTAGTACGCTTTTGGGAATTCCTAGACGTGGAATTGCTGGTGCAAAGAGTATGTGCCCTTGTGATTTGAAAAGATAAAGCCCAAATTCCCTACGCAGCAATTATATCTACTTACTTCCTCACTGTAATATGACAATGTAAGTGAGTGCCCACTTTCCCATATCTCAGTGACAATCTAATATTAAGCTGCACAGCGTGTTTCCATCTGATAGGTGATAAGTTGCATCTTACTAGTTTAATTTGCATGTTTCTTATCATGACTAGAGCCGATCGCTTTTGCACTCAGCACTCCTGGGTTGGGATCAAACTGTTCATGGACGTTGCCCATCTTTCTGCCGGGTGTGTACCAGAACTACTACAATCATATACCTAAAAGATCACCATTTGTCCTGGTAAATGTACATGTCGATCGTCTCGTCTCAGCTGCCTTGATTGTGTTGGTATATGAGTTGTTTTGGTTTTTATGTTGTTAAATTGTCCAGGTTTACCTGTCTCTTTATGTTTCTTCTATGTTACAGCTAGAAAGGCCTGCATAATTCAGAGATTAAATACGCTTCCCCTTTTTTTCTATAGCTTTTACGGTTTCATGCTTTCATGTAAATATTTCACCAGTTTTGACTATTTCCTAGTATATACTATGAGGAATAAACCAAACTTCATTATCTTTTCCAGACAGCAAACTGTTTTCACACATCATTTGCCGAAAGGTCTGTCTTCAGCAGATGAGAAATGTCATCTGGAACACATAAGAAAGTTAGTTTCTTTGTTTTCTGCAGAAATGTGTTTGTACTTCTACGCTTTTGGTTCTGATCTACCAGCTTGGGTAAATCTGCGGCAGTGGCCTGTTATGTCTCGAGCTGCATAGTAAGCACATCTTAACATTTTCTGGAACTATTCCTCTCCTGTCGCTCCTCCAGCATCGGCCTTTTTCAGAGATGTCCACACTTCTTTTTTACTTGGATATCATTGTAGCATTAATTTTACATTTACTTTATCTAGTTAAATAAAACTGGTTGGCAATTTGTTGGGGCTGATGTAAATGTAATTAGCTGAGGGCAGAATACACATCACAGTGTGCCTTCCTATCTAAGAAATGAGGCTTTATATATATTTTCATCTATTTACATCCAATAACTCCCACTGTGTGATACTGAAAGAGTTCTAATCTTGAACCATCTTTGACTCTTTGGAAGAAACTCCATTTGATATGTATTTTATTATTTTAAATATGCTCTGGGCTTTAATGCTAGATACTTTAGGACCTGGCTTTGACATTCATAAGCGGAATGGACATTCTTTCTTGTAAAATCTTTCTAGGGGTTTACTATGAGTGTAATGTTACCTTAAGAGAATAATTTAAAACTGATCCTACAGTATGAATTACCTGCCCTTTAAATGTGTGGAAAAATTCTTTGCTTCCCTGACTAGATTTTTACCATCATTTTATAAGGTAATCATTATCATGTATTCGTTTTTGTATTTTGGAACTGTAAATGAAATCAAATAGTGTTGTCTCTCTTGCATTTGGTTTCTTTTACCCAACATAATATCTGAAAAATGTGTCCATGTTTGTGCATTAATCAGTTTATTCTCTTATATTACCATATAATTCCTCATTAAATGAATATGGCACATCACTATTGATGGACATTTCCAATGTGGACTATTACCTTAGACTGTTGTTTCCAAAATAGGCTATTACAAATACTACTACTATGAGTGCTCCTTTTACTACATAACTCTGCATCTCTCTCCCTCTCTCTCTCTCCCTCTCTCTCTCTCTCTCTGTATCCATCCATCCACCCATCCATCAATCCATCCTTCTATTGAATCAATCATTTTTGCTGGGTCTATATTCAGATGTGGAATAGCTGAATCATGATAAAGCTGATACATGTTCTTAGACAATGGTCAAACAGTATTCAAAAGTCCCTATGCCATTTTCATCTTGGAAAAGCAGAGCATGAGGATTCTGGTTTCTTTACATTCTGCTAATTTTCACACTGTCTTTTTTTAGTTTTAATCACTTGGGTTTTCAGTGGTATCATATTATGATTTTAATCAACATTCACCAACTACCAAAAACATGGAGAATGTCTTTGTGTACTTATTGGCCACGTAGGAATCCTGCTTTGTAGTGTGCCTGTTCTAGGGTCATGTTCATTTGTATTGGGTTTCCTGTAATTTCCTTACCGATCTTTAGAAGCTCTTCCTCGATGCAGGATGCAAGCTGTCAGTTACATTTGTTAGAACGATCTTGTCCACTCCGTGGATTGCCTTTTCACTCTTATTCTGAATTTACAGAATTACAAATTTTTAGTCCCATTTATCCAACTACATTTATACAAACTGCGTTATTTACTTTCTTTGCAAAAAGGTCCCTACCTGCCTCAGGCCCATGTCAGTCGTCTCTTATCATTTTCTAAAAGCTTCACTCTTTTCCCTGTTGCATTAATACCTATAAAGTCTTCAGAAATAACTTTTGGGAACAGGAAGATATGGAAATCCCATATTTTTCAAACTATGGATGTCTAATTAACCTAGCAATTTAATACACAGATGTCCTTCACACCTGTTTTCTTCATTTCACTTTTGTCGTAAGTACACCTTTAAGATTGAGTCTGTTTCTGCATTAATACATGCTCTTCCGCTGTTGACTCATCTGGACTATGGCAGCTAATGCTGTCGCTCTATCATTATAAACTTAAAAATCAGCTCTGGCCAAACACAGGAATAGAGCTGATAGAATGCTGACTTGAAATGCATTAAAACTACAAGTCAGTTTTAGAAGAATGTGCCTGTTTATAATATGGATTATTTCAAGTATTTTATTTGGACACGACTAATTACTAAGGTCCTCTCTAAATGTTCTTAAAAATATTTTATAGTTTTCTGTCTAGAGATCTTCAAATTAAATTAAATTTATTATTTGGTATCTTAGGTCATTTATTCTCTTAGAGAGGAGATATCTTATTGTTCAATTTCATTTTTTTTCTTACATTATAATTTGTATGTATTGAAACTGTATGCAGGTGTCCAAATCAAATTATTATTTGTTACTGATCTACAGATTCTTCAGATCTATGTTTCTACAAATATAACATCATTATAATAACTGGCTATGTTTTTCCTTTCCAGTTATTATAATGAATAGTCCTATGACTACCTATAAATTAGATACATTATTTAAATGCTTCATACAAAGCAAACTCCAGCCTCAGACGGTTTTAATAGTGATTAGCACCATATATAATTATCTCAGAAATCAGGAAAAGATAACACTCTTCTCAATCTGTTGTAGAAGAATAGCCTAACTCTGATAACAAAACCTAACCAGAAAATCACAATTAAAAGAAAAAAAAAAGTCATAGGCCAAGCTCATGAACATAGATGCAAGAATCTTGCACAAAATATGAGCAAAGTGAACCAAGATAGAAAAAGAATTATTTCATACTTCTAGGTTGGGGTTATTCAAGGAATATGAAGGAATTATTACCATGTTTGAATTAATCAATATATTCAACACTGTACTAGATATTTTAGTCAATGCAATAAAGAGGCAAAAAAAGATACAAATATTTTCACATATATATTCCACTTAAATATTTTATGTTGACGTCTTATAAGATCGGGGCACTTTTGACATCAAACAAATGGTGAATATGTGTACAAGGAATACTACTCATAATCTCACCCAAAAATATTTATTGAAAACCCGAAATGTGCAAAATACACTGTCGTAGCTGTGGTGGACAATACAAGGATGCGGTAGAGTTAACTCCTATCTCAAAGTCGTAGGGAGAACAAAGAATTATTTTAATTTTTTTTCAGTGTTTATTTATTTTTGGGACAGAGAGAGACAGAGCATGAACGGGGGAGGGGCAGAGAGAGAGGGAGACACAGAATCGGAAACAGGCTCCAGGCTCCGAGCCATCAGCCCAGAGCCCAACGCGGGGCTCGAACTCCCGGACCGCGAGATCGTGACCTGGCTGAAGTCGGACGCTTAACCGACTGCGCCACCCAGGCGCCCCAAGAATTATTTTAAAACACAACACAGTGCACAATACATCTTGCCTCTTTCCGAGCAACTAACACAATACAAAATGTAAATCTTTCACTGAATCTACTCAGTTTAGAGGCCCAGAGTACAAAGTAAGGACGGTCTATATATTTTGTAGACTCTAAACTATGACCCCATCTGAGAATATCCTTCCCATTCTGTGTAGTATTTTTTTTTCAATTTATGTTATTAGTTTCGCTGAAATTATGCTGGTAAAAACTTTCCAAGCAGCTTACACATTACTCACTCAAGACTTAATGCAAATTACTTCAGTCAAACTGCGTCCTAACAATTAGCCTACCTGCTCTAAAAGAAGGTGAACCTTGATCTAGGGAAGAACAAGTCTGCGGAGAAGGTACGACCTCAGGGGCACGTAAGTGCACAACACTCTGACCCAGAGCGCGGCTGATTGATGTGCACATGGCCGCAAACGGGCACCGTCGCGCTGCTTAAAAAGCCACCCAATCTTCTCGATTTAAGACCACAAAATAATTTTTTCGTTGACCTGGCATGTGTCCAGGGACTGGCGGTGGAATCTTACCACTGGTCCTTGACTGGAGCCGAAAATAGGCTCACGACCCGTGGGTGCTGGCTGTTAGCTGCGAACTCGACAGGGATGGTGACGCACCTCAGCTCCTTTCTACAAGGGCATCGACAAAGGGCTTGCTGGGTCTCTTCAGAACATGGCAGCTCAATTCCAAGAGTGAGTGTTCGAGAGAGAGACACTGGAAGTTTCTTAAGCCTAACGGCATTATAAGCCTATACGGCACTATTATAAGCCTAACGGCCTAACGGCATTATAACCCAGTTTCTTTACTCATGTTTCTCACCATCCGATTTTATCTCTGTGTTGGCATCCTTATAACTTTACACTATCATATTCCCTTTGTTTATCTACCCATAAGAAGGTGTAAACCAAGAACTCACTAATATTATGTCCTTATTCTCTTTAGGGACAATGACGCTAAAATAAAGCCTGCCATCAAATTGCAGAGCTGAGGATTACTGTGCAAATTTTTGCAGCTGCGCATTAATCCATGGCAGAGATCCATGGAGAACTAATCAGTGGGAGCTAGGGATTATGTCTATATTAAGCTCTCCGTCATAACTCTTGCTTATACCTCTTGAAACACAAATGGATCTTTACGCCTAAAAACCAACGCAGGAAGTGAATTATTAGAAAACAAATGTATTTTTTGCCGCAATATGTTAAAAAACAAAATTCAGCTGAGTACATTTGAGGATCTAATAGGCTTTTCCAATGATTCTTAAATCAGGCAGCATTACATGGAACCAGCAGAGAGGAGCTCCCAGGAGCTGCACAAAATGAAGGCCTTTAGAGGCAAAAGGGGGCAAGGGCAAGAAAGTCACAAAATGTAAAGGATTATTTCAGGCAAGGTCACCTTCCTTTGAAGGGAGCGTACCTAACACACAGATGACCTCACTAGCGTTGATGAGGCAATTCCACAGTGACTGGTTTAAAATTCCTCTCCTGGGAGAGGCTGAAAGTGAAATTAGGTTAGGTATTAAGTCTCTCCTTTGTGGACCCGGTGCTTAGCACAAGCGACTCCATTTGGGACTCCTTCTTTCTTCTTCTTCTTTTTTTTAAACAACTAAATCAAAGTGAAAAGCACATGCATTCCTAAAGTGCTTTTCACTTTTTCTCCTCCACTGATGTCAGACCAACAAGCACACATGTCAAGCCTTATTTCCTAGGATGCCATTCATCAGAAATGCACAGTTTTAGAGGTCAGAGACACAGAGAGAGCAGTTGTCACAGAATTAGTTCTTCTGCCGACAACCTGAGAAAAGAGAGTTGTTGAGTCTGACCCCGGTGTCCTGGTAGACGAAGAAAGGAAAGTGTACACAACATGACAGACTCTTCGGTGTGTGCCTAACGCTGAGAATGTGACTTTTCTAAACTGCAGTGATTCACAAAATGCTGAGACTATAGGAACATCTAGTGATGAACAAATTAATGATCCGTACAATTAAACATTTTCATGGAATATACATGGCAGTTGAGAAACAAAGTGGCTCAAACTCGGTGGGCAGTAAGGGATTGATCACATTAGGGTCTTAAAAGCTTTGCGGTGTGCTTCTGAGTATAGGACAAGAGGAGAAGCTGTTTGGGGGCCACATCAGACATCAGTTAAAAACTAAAAGAACGACTTAGGAAGATAGATGGTTTCCAAAAACTGTCTTCATATCGACATCAAAACAAGAGTCCAAACAATTCTTAAATATTTTATTAATTCTTAATAACACTTTCAGTTTAATTTTTTTAATGCTTATTTATTTTTGAGAGACAGAGACACAGCATGAGTAAGGGAGGGGCAGAAAGAAAGGGACACACAGAACCCAAAGCAGGCTCCAGGCTCCGAGCTGTGGGCACAGCCCGATGCAGGGCTTGAACTCACGAACTATGAGATCACGACCTGAGCTGAAAACAGAGGCTTAGTTGACTGATCCACCCAGGTGCCCCAACACTTTCAGTTTAAATACTAGCAGTGCAACTGTATTTGTTCAAACTCATTTAGTGGTGAATCCAGAAAATTCAAGTCAAACCTGACTTCAGGAACATGTTGGCCTCAGACATAACTAGACCACTGATTTAAGAAACGTCAAAAGAACTCAGTTTTTCTCCCTGTCTCCTATCATCTTTTTCCTACTTTCCATTTTATTATCAAAGAGACTCTCTTGCCATTATCACGTGAGGCCTGGGGCTCTGGAACTGTATTCTCAGAACCTGCACGCAGCTGGCCAGTTCTCGTTGGCTTGACTTAGGCCATGTGCCCATGTGTGAACCGACCACCGTGGTCATAGGGAAGGGATCCACACTTGGCTTGGCCTCCAGTGTATATCTGCCTCTGTGAATGACTCAAAGTTGCCATCATTTAAAGAACATGGGCTGAATAACTGGGACCTGAAGCTACCAGAAGAACCTGGAATGTATTCTAACTGGCAGAAATAAATGAATAAATGTTCTCAGAAAACACCAAATTATCTGAACTCACATCAATTTTATTTCTCATTAAAGATTACCTGTAAGTAATTCAATACAACAGTTTCTCCAAATGAATGAACACATATCGAGATGGAAGGGAGAGCTGACCAGTAAGCCTAAAGTATGATCCTGAAAAAAATCATTATGGAGGTTAGTGAAAACCTCAGGGCATTTCTATCTGCTGAAATCAATGTACCTTCAGTAATTCATACGAGAGCTTGTCTTACTAATTACGAAAAAATTAAGCATATATAAAGAAAATATCTGTTATCATTCATTAAAATAATATATTGGACACCGTAAAACTATTAATTACAACTGTGGTTGACTTTTCTTTTCAGTACAGGTTGGACTAAGGAGAATCTATTTGGGATTTAGTGAAGAAAAATTGCCAGATTCCCATGAATTAGGAAATCCTCACTGGCTACTACCAGCCAAACATTAGAGTCTAGGAGCCATAGTGTCCAGTGTATATATTAGCAACCTTATTTATTCCCTAAATTCTTTCAGCCAGTGGAACATTAATAACACAAAAGGAGATTTAATATCCGTAAAGGAAGAGAAATGTGTGGATGTACGAGAAAGACAGGATATTAAACAGACACAGAGCAGAGGAACAGGAAGTGAAGGTATTTGTAATCAATACCCACAATATCATTTATCATTAACACATTCTGCACACCCCCAAACATCATTAGCTGAAACTTGAAACTAAATTATTCCATAATTTAGTGAAAGACTTGTCATTTCTGAATGCTAGCTAATTAGAACTGAATTATAAATTTAAAAATTATTATGAAAGATTATAGACATAGGAACAGACAGGCAGATAGACGGATCTACCCGGCCAAGTTAATAAACCATCGCCAACAAAGTGCAAGCCCATGTGTATTTCTTTCTCCCTCTCTCTTCCTGTTTTCTTCATTAAAAAAAAAATGTGTAACTCTATTACTTAGCTATAATATATTTGTGAAGAAAATATTTCAGGGATCATTCAAATGAATTATTTCCAATAATGGGTTCTCGGTGACTCTAGTCACTGCAGCCTCCACGGGCTCACACATGGCTGGACCTGAACGAGAGTGGAGATAAATGTACGAAGACTTTACTTATTTCTCCATAGCATAGCCTCTTCCCTCCAACCACACCAGACAAGTGTTGATGGCTCTGACCTTCATTAAGCACGATTCTCACTGATTTCTCTGTTTTCATCTTAACTACATCTCTACAAGGTAGCCAATGATTATATCCATTTGAAAGATGAGGGAAATTAAAGATCAGGCAGTATAGCTTGCAAAAGCCATATACAAAGAACATGGCAAAGATGAGGGGCGACCTTGGGTCTGCTGGCCCAAACCAAAACTCTCAACTTCAGCATAGCAGAAATGTTGGCTTGTTCCTCACTCAAGGGCGGTCCCCTTCAGTGACCCACCTTTTACGTCACTAAACATTTTTCCTGCATTCTTCTTTGAAGATCACTTGTGTTACGTATGTGCTACGACACCAGTGTCATTCTTGTTACTGCCTTACAGGAACACTGTCTTTTGTCTCTGGCTGCCTCACATCCTGGAGGGAAAGGGGAGGAAGGAAGGGAGGGAGGGAGGGAGGGAGGAGGGAGGAAAGAGGGAAGGAAAAGAAGGAAGGACTTCTGTTTTGAGGAATTTTACTGTGATGTACTTGGGTATAGTTTTATATACTTGGAAACTGAGAGTCATGAATATCCAACACCCATCCAAAGTCACGGACATGGAGTCAGAATTCTAGCCCATGTTTCTGTGGTACAAATACTGGCCTCAGTAATTAGCTCTTCTCTTTAGTGTTCCTTTAACACGCCCAGACATTCCCTCTGCCTTCCTGTTGCTGCGGCTATCAACCAGGGAAAGACACTCATGGGGACAAGCAGCTTAGGCAACTGTTTCTCGGACAGTAACAGCAATGAGCACAATCCAGTCTCTGTGAGAACTTTCTACAACAAATCACTTCGTCTTCTCAACAACATCAAAAATTTCAGAAAAAAGGAAGCAAGAGAGAAGTGTAACTATTAAGATTTAGACAGTATTTCAGCCAACTGCAATATATGAATTCCATTTGAATTATTAAATATTTCATGTATATGATAACTTGGGTAATGTATATTTTAAAGGAAAGTATTCCATAACATAAAATAACTATCATTTTCAGCATTAAAAGACTGAACTGTCAAGCGGTGAGAAGGCATACAGGAGCCTTAAATGTGTATTACTGAGTCAAAGAAGTCATTACGAAAAGGCTACATATTGTATGCTTCCAACTACATGACTGTCTGGAAAAAGTACAACTATGGAGACCGTTAAAAGATCAGTGGATGCAGACGTCAGTGGGGAGGGAGGCACGAGGAAGTGAAGCACAGAGCATTTTTAGGGCAGTGAAACTAAACGGTGTGATACTACAATGGCATATGTATGTCCTTATATATTTGTCCAAGACCACAGCATGTACGTCACCAAGAGAAAAGCATAATGGAAACTTTGGTCTCTGAGGGCTAACGAGATGTCCACGCAGGTTCATCAGTCATACCAAATGAACCATTCTGGTGGCAGACACTCATAATGGGGGAGGCTGGGCATGAGGGGGTAAAGGGAATACGTGGGATACTTCCGTATGCTGTTCCCAATTTTACTGTGGAACTAAGACTGCCTCAAAAGTGAAGTCTACAGAAAAAGAAATGAGTTTTAATTTGTGGGAGCATGTTAATACTATTGTAGTTATGTTTAGTAGGAGCCATTATATTTTAGAGATACATTCTCAAATATTTATTTCTAAGATGTTCAATACCTGGCACTTACTTCTAAACAATGAGAGGAAAAGGGGTGTGAGTGAGGTTATCGAAAAAAAAAATTGACAAGACGGAATGACCACTGACGCGATGACGGGTACAGGGAAAATTATTACACTATCCTCTACTTTTGTAACAAAGTGGAAATAATCTTTTAAAAAGTAAGATTTTAGGGGTGCCTGGGTGGCTCAGTTGGTTAGGCGGTGGACTCTGGCTCAGGTCATGATCTCGCAGTTTGTGAGTTCGAGCCCCGCGTCGGGCTCTGTGCTGACAGCTCAGAGCCTGGAGCCTGCTTCGGATTCCGTGTCTCTCCATCTCTCTGCCCCTCCCCTGCTCACGCTCTTTGTCTCTCAATAGTCAACAAACGTTAAAAATAAAATAAAATAAAAAATAAAAAGTAAGATTTTAGGGGCACCTCAGTGGCTCAGTTGGTTCACGAGTCTGAGACCTATATCAGGCTCACTGCTGTCAGGACAGAGCCTGGAGCCTGCTTCGGATCCTCTGTGCCCCTCTCTCTGCCCCTTCCCCACTTGAACTCTCTCGCTCAAAATAAATAAATAATAAATAAACATTTAAAAAATAAATAAGTAAAAACTGAGATTTTAAAAGTCTTTCTTAAGCCTATCAGAGTTTAACCTACCATATTCCTTGGAGTTCTACTTAGGCTCAGGCTTATTCCTTGTATCTTTATTTAAATGATAATAGTCTAATCACTGCCATGGGGAAGAACATGGAAATGATTCCATCTGTTCTTTCCTTCACAGTAAAACACAGGGGCAGAAACAAAGAAGTACAGGGCAAAATAGCAGAGATCAACATTTCAGTGACATGAAGAACAATGGCTCTTCCCTTATTCTGTAGTTTAACAACAAATGGCTACCGCAAACTACCTTTTGAGCTTCTTGTCACCAACTTTTACCTTCGCTTTGGTTTTAATTTTTAATTCCAACCATTTTGTAATATTTTGAGGATCCCGACGCATTAAAAATTTAGTGTCTAGGCATTTGTATTCCAGAGCAGTAAGACTGTTTGGACACATAACTGCTCTGACAAATGCCTTCCAGAAAATAGGAGAAATGTAACCATAGCTACTGCTAGATGAAAAACAAAAGCTCCAGTACATTCTAATAAAAATGACAGCAAGGTCAGACATTCTATTCATTTGTGTACACTGGGAACATTCTTCTTTGATTCCAGTAGGTATACAGAACGAAATCTGACTTTGTGAAGCTCTCCTCTTTGCCATCTTCCAGTTACATGAGGAAGAAACTCCACCTCAATTTTGTGCAGCTGGCTCATTAGCAGACAATGTTGAGCAAAGTTTAAAATTGCCTCTTTTAATTTGAAGCTTCTGCTGAACTTGAGTAAAATGTGGGTTTGGCTGACGGTAGAAAGTAACTGCTCTTGGGTGGTAGAGTGTATTTTTATTTCACTTCTAATGTGTTATGGGCTGAATTGTGTTCTCCCTAAAATTCGTATGAAGTCCGAGCCTTCGGTATTGCAAAATGTGACTCTGTTGGAGAGAGGGTCTTTTAAACTGTAATTAATTTAACATGAGGCCACTATGGTGGGTTCTACTCCAATACGACTGGTGTCCTTATAGGAAGACATTTGGACACACACTTGCACAGAAAGAAAAACCATGTGAAGCCAAAGACAGAAGATGGCCACGCATCAGCCAAGGAGGAAAGCTTCCCAACCCTCAAACACCCTGATGTCAGATTTCCAGCCTCCAGAATAATAAGAAAAATACATTTCTGTTTTTTAAATGCCCCCGTCGGCACTTAAAATTGTCCTGGTGGCATTTTATTATTGCAGCCCTGGCTGAAACATCATGTTAGAAAAATAATTGATGTTTTCATGTTAGAGGGAAAGAAAAAAAAAAAACATTACATCTAAAAGTAAGATTTCAATGACCTCAAATGTGTGTGACCGTATAATACAACGGGGGACCCCAGTGAATCCTTCTGACTGGAATCTACTGTTACGCACTTGCGGCCTCCAATTCAGTGTGTTTGATAGCTGGTCCACTAGGCTGCTTTGGTTGTGGCCTCATGTCTCACAGATCGATTCCAGTATTCACGAGGTGAACCCTCAACCACTGCCCAACCCTGTGCCGAATAACACGTGGGCCTGCCATGCCGCCCATTGGCCAAGGAACCCATTCGGGGCTTGCAGTGAGTGTAGAAAATCTAAAATCCTACTTCACGGTCACTGTTCACCAACTTTACGAAGAGGAGACGCTGCAAATAGCCGAAGAATGTGTATTTCATCTTGAACTGACTTAATTAATAATATGCTGACCCATCAGTATTTTCTACTAACTCAAACACACATACACAAGCAGGTACCTATAGTACAGCATACGCTTTAAGGTCACAGGCTCTGGAGCCAGTGTGCCTGGGGTTAAATCTTGTCATCACAATTTACTAACAGGCAAGTTATGAGAAACTCTCTTGTATTTTCTTTCACTTAAAATAGGAGTACTAGGTACCTCACTTATACACATTAGGGAAAGGTTACTTGTGTCTATTCATGCAAAGTGCCTAGAATAGTACCAAGCACACAGTGGGCAATTAATAAATGTTTACAGACAAAAATGAAGAACCACTCGGACCAATTAACCATTAACCCATCGAATACTGGGAATGTGTTTATATACTACTGACGGGCTTTCTCTAAAGGACAAAAACTAATTTCTGACAAAGAAGGATGGGTTTCTAATTTTTTTATGCTTCAGATAGCTCTGTTCTATAAACCCTTGTTGATTCTACTCACTGCACTCTCATAGGCCACACTGTATCCACACTGTGGTTCTAAGACATTTCTAGAGAAGTCTGTTGACGTTTCTGCTCACCACAAACATGAACAGCGATAACAGTAAGAGCTTCCACTTATTGTAACATGCGTGACACAACACAAGTTCTGAGCATTCATTAGTGTGTTGAATATTCCCATCAGCCCCGTGAGGGAATTACAAACAATATCCCCAATTGTACACTTCTGGAAACGGAGTTGAGTTCAAGTAACTTGTGTGAACTCATCTAGTAAGTTGGAGACATGGGATTGGAAACCAGGCACCTAGACTCTAGGGCCACTTTAACACACAAAATCCACATGACAGCATTTTCCCTTCACCAAGCATCCACTGGAATGTTCTCTGTTCCTCTAAGATGCATTTACCCCCCCCACACAACATTTGCAAGAAGACTTAAATTCGGGTGCTGTTTAAGTTTGGATGTATCTAATTATGTCATCTTACAACACAGAGCAGTCTGCAACAATTCCACAGTTGAAACATGGCCCAATAAACATACTTCACGGTCGTTCATATGCATTCACAAATTAAAGATATCAATCTCTGATCTAGATCTGCAGGCTTTAATTAGGGTTGCACAAACTGAATCTTGTTTGAGGAGATACTTTCAGCAGCATTTGGTTCTTTAGAAGTATCTGCTCTTGGGGCGCCTGGGTGGCGCAGTCGGTTAAGCGTCCGACTTCAGCCAGGTCACGATCTCGCGGTCCAGGAGTTCGAGCCCCGCGTCGGGCTCTGGGCTGATGGCTCGGAGCCTGGAGCCTGTTTCCGATTCTGTGTCTCCCTCTCTCTCTGCCCCTCCCCCGTTCATGCTCTGTCTCTCTCTGTCCCAAAAATAAATAAACGTTCAAAAAAAAAAAAAGAAAATTTAGAAGTATCTGCTCTTTTTCTGGGAAAACCTACCTTGCCCCCTAGCTTTCCGTGTTCCTGTAATCCCGTGCCTGACCTCTAAGAAATTTTTCTCTTTATTTTGAGTTGCACCGAAGTTTTTTTTTTTTTTTTTTTAAATAACAACACGTTTCTCCTTCTCTCTTCTGGTAGGTTTGTCATTGTGATGACTTTCATAGCTTTCATTTAAGCTGTGAAATTATGAATTCTCATTACGCCTGCTCCTGGCTCTGCGATATTATTTACGTGGAGCTGAGGCAGACCCCATGGGCTGAATCAATTTTAATTCTATCTTCTGTAATTTGTCTGCCGCACCTCTGGAAGTTACCCTAGGAAACAAAAAACCCAAGCAGGTTTCTCCCTCTGGCACACTCCCTTTATGATGTTGGCTCCGCTATTCTGTTTTTTTCTCTTCCAAATCTCGACCACATTTTTCTTGCAATCCATCTTGAAAACTGTCCTCAAACACTTCTTGATTAGGCAGTCTATACCTGAGCTCTCTGCTGGATTCTGGAAGACTGAGTGGAGGAGATACACCTCTTTAAAGCTAATAAGGTCTCTGTCTGAACAGGCAAAGCCTGGGAGAGCTGAATGAGAATCTAGGAATGGGATCCGTGTAGAGGGGTTTATTGGACGCTGCCACGCCCAGGCTAGATGCCCCCTTCTCGCCCTTTCCCTGACACTCCCCCAGCTGCTGACTGCTCACAGCCGATGCCTCCTCTAAAACTGCTTCTAGTTGGAGGGAGCACCTCAGCCGAAGCGACTCCATTGTCCCAAGGGCAGCCCATACCCAACACCTGATGGGCAGGGGCAAGGCCTCTCCTTCAACGTGGCACAACGCTAAAGGGCTACGACAGGTTCCAGCTCTCCATGGTAACTGGGCTGCAGGTCAACTTCTCCCTCTGCCTGGTTCCTTTTCCCTCCACTCAAGCGCCATCCCTGAGCGTGCTCACCAGCCCACCTCCTGCCTACAAGCTGCCAGCTCAGCGTCCGCTTCTAGGAAACCAGCCTAAGACGAGTTTGAAATGAGCCCTTGCAGACTACATTTAATTCTGTAAAACCGCATCTGTATTTTTTTTTAACTGAGCTGTACATACAATTGCCTTCCTTCTCCAAATCTCATTCCCTCTACCTTCTGAAAGGCAAATCATCCACAATGAAAGATGGAAAACTCTGTTTACGGGAGTTGCCTTGTTCGTTTGGTTTTTTTTTTAATTTTTTTTTCAACGTTTATTTATTTTTTGGGGGGACAGAGAGAGACAGAGCATGAACGGGGGAAGGACAGAGAGAGAGGGAGACACAGAATCGGAAACAGGCTCCAGGCTCTGAGCCATCAGCCCAGAGCCTGACGCGGGGCTCGAACTCACGGACCGCGAGATCGTGACCTGGCTGAAGTCGGACGCTTAACCGACTGCGCCACCCAGGCGCCCAGGAGTTGCCTTGTTTAATGGTGATGTGATGCCGTTACAAACTAATTCAATAGTAAAAAGAAATTAAGAAGCCAGTCTCTCTCTCTCTCTCTCCTCTGTTCTCCCCTCTCCCTTTCTCTCTGTGACACATACACATTGTCCCTTTAATTGCAGGAGCCAGGTCCTGAGGAAAACAGGGATGTTGTGAGTTACAATTTATTGGTGATAGATCTCTCTTTATTGAGGGTATTCCTTCTCTCCTGTCATTAGCCTCTCAACTATAAGAGGTTAATAAATCCATATAATATACTAATGTCAAGTGTGTATTAGACAATCAAATAATTTGGTATAGATGAATGAACGGCCTAAACCTTTTAATCCTCAGACAGCTAGAAACAGCAATGATAGCCCTCCCTTACTTCTGATAATTACTGCATTTTATTTGTAACTTATTATATCTATATTATAATTTATAAGTATTATATCATTTATATGGTAATGATTATTATTATTCTACAGGGTCTAAATCGGACTCAGCCTTCTAAGCGGCATTGGTGTCCACTCACATTTTAGGACAGTGGCTGATACGTGATCGCTCCAGTTCAACTATGTTACCCCTTCTCACGATCTCACCCTTGAATCACTTTATGCTGATTTTCCTTACATGTTTATCTCCTTTAAGACAAGCATGGCCACAATAAACACCCCACTAACATCCACCTGAGTAAGAAGTGCCTGCCCCCTGCATTTGTTGCCGTGCTCCCTGTGTGTCCCCCAGCCTGCTTCAGAGGCCCTTCATGGAATCCACCCCTCCTCTCATTCCCAGGCTCCTAACAGCAAAGGTAATTACCGTGTCACGGGCTGGCCTTGCAGATTCCAGACAGCAGGCGTCAAGCTGCGGGGCGTGTGGTTCTTGGGTCTCCCGAAGGGTGTGCGACATGGTCCAGCACAGACACCAGGAGGGGACAAGGCGAGGACCCACAGCAGCCCCTGGGCCTGGGAGATCATCACAGAAGGTGTGGGTGTCACTGAGAGGCCCCACACCAGGATTTCCTCTAGCAATCCAACACTTTTTAAAAATTTTAACTTTCTTAATTCCCCTCAAACCTACTTGCTTATTTGTGGCCTTTATGGTGATATTGGCTTGTCCCCTCCTCTTCGCTTGTTTTTGATTGTTTCATTTTTTTTTAATTTTTTTAAATGTTTTATTCATTTTTTGGGAGAGAGGATGACAGAGTGCAAGCAGGGGAGGGGCAGAGAGAGAGGGAGACACAGCATCCGAAGCAGGCTCCAGGCTCCGAGCTGTCAGCACAGAGCCCGATGCGGGGCTCGAACTCATGAACCTCGAGACCATGACCTGAGCTGAAGTAGGACGCTTGACCGACTGAGCCACGCAGGCGACCCTATTCCCTCCCCTTCAACACACAGGCTTCTTTTCTCAGACATCGTACATAATCCTCCTGCCTTCCAACCTCCTCTTGCAGGTGACCGTGTGGCAACTCATTCATCCTTCCATCCCTCTGACCTGAAAGCAACCCCTCACGTTCAATTCTTGCTCAAGTGGGTCACCGAAAACAATTGAACACATATTAATTGAGGTGAGCCCTAACGCCTTTTGACAATTCACAGTCCTGATGTAATAAAGTCATGCCGAACAGCTTCTTTCTTAGTTGCACTAGGACTCCTAGAAATTGCTGAAGCCTAAAGCCTAAGATTGTGTCCTGCGTGGTTGATCATAAATAGAATAGCTGACATGTAAGAGAAAAACCAAGAATCTTGGGTTAGGACAACCTCTGTGGGTAGATAATATCAGCTCCTGTGTTTCTGTAAGAGGTAATTTCTAACAGCCACGAGGGAAATACACACACACACACACACACACACACACACACACACACACACACGCTACTGCATTTACATCCAACACACATTTATTTAACTTTCTTGGCAGCTATGGCTGATTTATTTTGAGTTGGCAGTCAACTCAATCCTGAAGTCTTTTTCACACAAATTGCTGTCAAGAACTTTTCAAATATTGATTGTTATGCAGCACATTAGCTATTTCTCTCGGCCTTTTGTCTTCTGAAAATTTTATAAGCACACATTTTTGTCTTTATCCACGTCGCTGACAAAAATGCTAGATGGGACAAGGCTTAGGACAGAGTCCTGTGTGATCACTCTTGGAGAGACATCATTCGATCATCTGGATGTACTCTCATCCTGCTCTGACAAAACTTGATTTTCTTCGCATCTGGCCTACATTTCTCCAATTGGTAAACAAATCAATCGTGAAAAACTTTCAGAAAGTTTTTTTTTTCTGAAATCTACATAATCTTGTGACCTTCTTCGCTTGGCCACTCTATTAGATACCACCTTATTTTGTTTTATTATTTACTATTAGAAGTAGCACCACCTTAGTTTAAAAGTGAATGGGGTGAGTTATGTTTCCATACTGATTCTCTATCTATGTTGATTCCTAGTATGATCCCTTATGTTTTTAGGTCCCTAGAATTCATTCAGTTTTGTAATTACTGAGCACCTGCTGCGTATCATGTGTTATGTTAGGTTCTGAGGTTATAACAATATCTACTCTATAACTCCTGCCCTCAATATACTCATTACCTGCTCCATAATATGTTATAAAGTATTTTCAAAATCTGATAACAAACTCACGTATCTGTAGTGTCTGATACAGACTCTTTGGAAAGCTGAGGTCACATTTGATGCTAACATGTATTCGGGTACTTGTATTCTAGGACCCCTCAAAAAGCACTATGTGATATAGATGATATAATTACTAGTTGCTTTAGGACCTTGGCATGTACTTTATCTGAAACTGAAGGCCTAAATGCATTCATAGTGATTCTTACAATCTTCTCTGTACCAGGGCCCCCCAAACCATCCTCGGGTTGAAGTACATTTACAGTTTATTAGTCAAAGGACGTGGATTAAAATCAGAAAAGGGAAAAGGCACAGGAGATAAAGCACAAGCTCCCAGTGGAGTCATACAGAGACACACTTAATTGTTCTAGCAGTGCTCTGTGGTAACACATAAAAAGTAAGGCCAACAAGGGGAGTTCACTTGAGCCTTGGAGTCTAGAGTTTGTACTGGATGTCAGTCGTGTGGGCATCCAGCACTTGCACAAAAGACCTCACACTGTTGGGATAAACTTACTTGGTCAGCCTGGTACAGCACAGTCCAAAGCCTCAGGCATGAAAAAGCATTCTTATCAGAAAGACTAGTCCAAGAGATCAGCGGTTATCTCCCAGGAGACAGAGAAAGGCCAGTCTTGAAGACAAACCTTTACTTGGAACGTACAGCCCCGGCCTGCTGTGTCAACCTTTTCTTGTCCACTTATTTCTAGGTCTTTAATTCAATTCAGGCGTGTATTTCTTCCCCTTTTTACAACATGGAAGTCAGTGATTCCCTTCTTCAGTAATATGGAAGCAAAACTGGTATTCTGTGTTCTCTCCCTAATTCTTTGAGATTTCATGTTTCCACTATTTCTTCTTGAAATATATGAAAGAGATTCCTTCTCTTTTAAAATTCATATTATGCTGCTATATTTAAACATACTCAATATTACTAAAACGAATGGTCTCTTGATATTTGCTAGAATGCATATCAGTGTTTTTACTGTTTTCTGCTACATCTTCTTTTTCTCCATATATTCTTTACAACTATTAGTGATCATGTGTCTTGTGAGGAATATATTTGAGAATGTAGATAAATTATGAAGAGGAAAAAAAGGCTTCTCCTCACTGACAACCTGCCACCAAAAAAAAAGAAAAAAAAAAAATCATGACTGCCAAGGGCTGGATGACTTTGCTCCCTGGAAATGACCTCATGAAATAATTTAAAAAAGAAAAAATGAAGTGTAAAAGCTCTTAATAAATTCATTTAAATAAATATCACTGTATTAGTTGCTATAAATGCAGAGTAAATTATCCCAAAAGTTAGCCCCTAAAAGTACAAATATTTATTATCACAGAGTTCTGAGATCAAGGATATGCAGTCAAGTGTGGCTGGGACCCCCAGCTCAGATTCTCTCACAAGGAAGTAAACAAAGTATCACTAAGGGCTACAGTCATTTTAAGATACAAATGAGGAAGGATCCACTTCCATGCTCACTCAGTTGACTGTTAACTGGATTCATTTCCTTATGGACTTTGGTTGGAGGCTTCCCTCAGTTCCTTTCTACCGGGGTCTCCATAAGGCAGCTGAGAAGACAGCAGCTGCCCATCATCACAGACAGCAAGTAAGAAAGCAAGAGAGGCTAAGCAAGATGGAAGACAGAGGGGTTGTGTAAGCTCATCTGTGAAGTAATATTTCACCACCTTTCTCATAGAAGGTTAGAAGCAAATCATTAAGTCCATCTGATACTCAAAGGGAGACTATACAAGAGCATAAAGGCAGGGAGGAGAAAATCATGGGTGACCATCTTAGAAGATGACTACCATAGGCACCTCCAGAATAATATCACAAATGTCATATGTATTCAATATGTATTAAGGGCTCCCAACTGATGTTTTGCTCTGGATATCTTCCAGTATCTGGAGATACTTTTGATCATTATAACTGCGGTGGAGGGGCACATATTGGTATCTAATTGTTATATAAGCCTGGCATGCTGCTAAACATCCTACGTTTCACAGAACAGTGCAAAAAGAATTTTCTGACCGTAAAGAATTTTCCGTCTCAACACAGCAATACTGCTCAGTTTGAGAAACCCTGTAAATATTAGTATATATTAAGATTAGTCATAGAAGTTGATATTAAATCTGTTGTTACTGTTTTAAATCCTGGGTTGCTCTTTAGGTAAAATATGCCCAATCCAATAAAGTAACATATCTAATCACTGACTTGATTTAATCTGAAATACAAGTGTTACATGGAATGATTATCATAGAGGTGTCTGTGCAGAAGCCAACTTATCTCTATTTTACTGAAGAGAAAACTGCTTACCAGTCTTTACCTCATAGACGTACTAAGCAATGTGCCCAATGTCAAAAAAAGAAGTCATACAGTATAAAGGTTTTAAAACATCTACAAACAATTCTACAATAAAATCTGATTTAATAATTACAACCATGGTTCTTATTGCTGCCTGCATGTTTGAGTTATCAGCACATTTTTTTTGATTATTTAAACACAGATACTAGATACTAGAACCACATTCCCAAAGCAACTAATTAGCCACTCTGGATGTAAGGCTCCAGCTTGGTATAGTTGAAAGGATCACATTTAGTGGTTTTGAGAGCCACTACAGTGGCATTCCTGCTGGAATTACTGAATTGATTCTAGTAACCTGCTTATAGTGGATACTGTACTAGTGAGATAAAGTTATTTTTTCACTAATGATGTACAGATGTACACAGGTACAGATGAGAACCATAACTGAAAAGTAGGTATTCTAAAAATCAATTTTTAAATTTGAATGATCAATTCCAAGGGGCCATCAAACTACGGTCGTTGGGCTAAATTTGGATCCGTGTCTTTTTCTGTAAACACAATTTTATTGGAACACAGCTGTTTTGGAAGTAAAGTAATTGTCCCACTGTTGGGGAAAAAATTTTCTCCACCCACGAAGGTTCCTCTGGGTGGTCCAAGAATCAGACCAATATGAGACATGTTAACAGGAGAAAAATAAACAAAAGTTTAATAACATGTATACCTCCTGTGCACATGGGAAAGACCCAGAAATGAGTAACTCTCCACATTGGCTGAAGTCATCACCTTAAATACCATCTTCAGCTAAAAATGGAAGATGCTGGAGGTGATGCATGAGTTACAGAGGATCCCAAAAAAAGCACAGTCAACAAGAATAGATTGTTACACAGATTTACGTCTGTGCCTTCTCCAATGAAAACAATTTCTAGATAGAGTCACCCCTCTTCCAGCTACAGTGAGGGAGACACTCTCCGAAATGGAGATTTCCCTTACAAACGTAAATCTCTACAAAAGGTTAACTTCTATTCTGTCTTCAGAGCTTTTCTCAGGTCTGCTAATCTTTATAGCCAAACATCCCTACAGCACCTGGGTGGCTCAGCTGGCTGAGTTTCTTACTTCAGCTCAGGTCACCATCTCTGGATTCATGACTTTAAGCCCTGCATTGGGCTGTGTGCTGACAGCTTTAGATTCTGTGTCTCCCTCTCTCCCTGTCCCTGTCCCTCCCCCACTTAAGCTCTGTCACCCTCTGTCTCTCAAAAATAAATAAATAAACGTTAAAATTTTTTTCAAAGCAAACATCCTAAAATAATCCTTAGGCCAAAGCAAATTTGGGGGTGACAAATTCTGCCATGCTTCACAGCTTTGCCCATTTGTTTCTCTATTGTCTTCAGCTGCTTTTAAGGTATACCAGCAGATTGAATTATTTGCTACAGACACTATACAGCCTGCAAAGCCTTAAATCTTTAATATCTGTCCCACTGAAGAGGTTTGCCAAGTCCTGGGCTGTCCCAATACCAAAAGACTTTCTGTTTACTGGAGTTAGTCTCCATATTTATTATTAGTTGTTCCAATGCTTTTTATGCTGTATTTCAACACGATGAACTCAAGAGGAGACAAGAAAGAACAGGGGTAAATTCAAAAGTAATTAAGCAAGATTTTATTTGCATTAATGTGACATTGATTATGTATTACATTTTATTATGTAAAGATGATGTCTCCTGATCAATTTTCAATTACTTAAAAGAAAATAGGTACTTCTAGACAATGATTTTTTTTCCATTAAGCCAGTTGAAAGAGTTAGTGACTACTCTAAAGATAGTAACACTTACAGAAATGGATAGATCATCTAGACACACGGTCAATAAAGAAACAAGGGCCCTGAATGAGACATTGGATCAGATGGACTTGACAGATATATTTAGAACTCTGCGTCCCAAAGCAACAGAATATACTTTCTTCTCGAGTGCACATGGAACATTCTCCAAGATCGATCATATACTGGGTCACAAAACAGCCCTTCATAAGTTTACAAGAATTAAAATCATACCATGCATACTTTCAGACCACAATGCTATGAAGCTTGAAATCAACCACAGAAAAAAGTCTGCAAAACCTCCAAAAGCATGGAGGTTAAGGAACACCCTACTAACGAATGAGTGGTCAACCAGGCAATTAGAGAAGAAATTAAAAAATATATGGAAACAAACGAAAATGAAAATACAACAATCCAAACGCTTTGGGACGCAGCGAAGGCAGTCCTGAGAGGAAAATACATTGCAATCCAGGCCTATCCCAAGAAACAAGAAAAATCCCAAATACAAAATCTAACAGCACACCTAAAGGAACTAGAAGCAGAACAGCAAAGGCAGCCTAAACCCAGCAGAAGAAGAGAAATAATAAAGATCAGAGCAGAAATAAACAATATAGAATCTAAAAAAACTGTAGAGCAGATCAACGAAACCAAGAGTTGGTTTTTTGAAAAAATAAACAAAATTGACAAACCTCTAGCCAGGCTTCTCAAAAAGAAACGGGAGATGACCCAAATAGATAAAATCATGAATGAAAATGGAATTATTACAACCAATCCCTCAGAGATACAAACAATTATCAGGGAATACTATGAAAAATTATATGCCAACAAATTGGACAACCTGGAAGAAATGGACAAATTCCTGAACACCCACACTCTTCCAAAACTCAATCAGGAGGAAATAGAAAGCTTGAACAGACCCATCACCAGCGAAGAAATTGAATCGGTTATCAAAAATCTCCCAACAAATAAGAGTCCAGGACCAGATGGCTTCCCAGGGGAGTTCTACCAGACGTTTAAAGCAGAGATAATACCTATCCTTCTCAAGCTATTCCAAGAAATAGAAAGGGAAGGAAAACTTCCAGACTCATTCTATGAAGCCAGTATTACTTTGATTCCTAAACCAGACAGAGACCCAGTAAAAAAAGAGAACTACAGGCCAATATCCCTGATGAATATGGATGCCAAAATTCTCAATAAGATACTAGCAAATCGAATTCAATGGCATATAAAAGGAATTATTCACCATGATCAAGTGGGATTCATTCCTGGGATGCAGGGCTGGTTCAACATTCGCAAATCAATCAACGTGATACATCACATTAACAAAAAAAAAGAGAAAAACCATATGATCCTGTCAATCGATGCAGAAAAGGCCTTTGACAAAATCCAGCACCCTTTCTTAATAAAAACCCTTGAGAAAGTCGGGATAGAAGGAACATACTTAAAGATCATAAAAGCCATTTATGAAAAGCCCACAGCTAACATCATCCTCAATGGGGAAAAACTGAGAGCTTTTTCCCTGAGAACAGGAACACGACAGGGATGCCCACTCTCACCGCTGTTGTTTAACATAGTGCTGGAAGTTCTAGCATCAGCAATCAGACAACAACAGGAAATCAAAGGCATCAAAATTGGCAAAGATGAAGTCAAGCTTTCGCTTTTTGCAGATGACATGATATTATACATGGAAAATCCGATAGACTCCACCAAAAGTCTGCTAGAACTGATACGTGAATTCAGCAAAGTTGCAGGATACAAAATCAATGTACAGAAATCAGTTGCATTCTTATACACTAACAATGAAGCAACAGAAAGACAAATAAAGAAACTGATCCCATTCACAATTGCACCAAGAAGCATAAAATACCTAGGAATAAATCTAACCAAAGATGTAAAGGATCTGTATGCTGAAAACTATAGAAAGCTTATGAAGGTAATTGAAGAAGATTTAAAGAAATGGAAAGACATTCCCTGCTCAATGATTGGAAGAATAAATATTGTCAAAATGTCAATACTACCCAAAGCTATCTACACATTCAATGCAATCCCAATCAAAATGGCACCAGCATTCTTCTCGAAACTAGAACAAGCAGTCCTAAAATTCATATGGAACCACAAAAGGCCCCGAATAGCCAAAGCAATTTTGAAGAAGAAGACCAAAGCAGGAGGCATCACAATCCCAGACTTTAGCCTCTACTACAAAGCTGTCATCATCAAGACAGCATGGTATTGGCACAAAAACAGACACATAGACCAATGGAATAGAATAGAAATCCCAGAACTAGACCCACAAATGTATGGCCAACTAATCTTTGACAAAGCAGGAAAGAACATCCAATGGAAAAAAGACAGTCTCTTTAACAAATGGTGCTGGGAGAACTGGACAGCAACATGCAGAAGGTTGAAACTAGACCACGTTCTCACACCATTCACAAAAATAAACTCAAAATGGATAAAGGACCTGAATGTGAGACAGGAAACCATCAAAACCTTAGAGGAGAAAGCAGGAAAAGACCTCTCTGACCTCAGCCATAGCAATCTCTTACTCGACACATCCCCAAAGGCAAGGGAATTAAAAGCAAAAGTGAATTACTGGGACCTTATGAAGATAAAAAGCTTCTGCACAGCAAAGGAAACAACCAACAAAACTAAAAGGCAACCAACGGAATGGGAAAAGATATTTGCAAATGACATATCGGACAAAGGGCTAGTATCCAAAATCTATAAAGAGCTCACCAAACTCCACACCCGAAAAGCAAATAACCCAGTGAAGAAATGGGCAGAAAACATGAATAGACACTTCTCTAAAGAAGACATCCGGATGGCCAACAGGCACATGAAAAGATGTTCAGCGTCGCTCCTCATCAGGGAAATACAAATCAAAACCACACTCAGGTATCACCTCACGCCAGTCAGAGTGGCCAAAATGAACAAATCAGGGGACTATAGATGCTGGAGCGGATGTGGAGAAACGGGAACCCTCTTGCACTGTTGGTGGGAATGCAAATTGGTGCAGCCGCTCTGGAAAGCAGTGTGGAGGTTCCTCAGAAAATTAAAAATAGACCTACCCTATGACCCAGCAATAGCACTGCTAGGAATTTATCCAAGGGACACAGGAGTACTGATGCATAGGGGCACTTGTACCCCAATGTTCATAGCAGCACTCTCAACAATAGCCAAATTATGGAAAGAGCCTAAATGTCCATCCACTGATGAATGGATAAAGAAATTGTGGTTTATATACACAATGGAATACTACGTGGCAATGAGAAAAAATGAAATATGGCCTTTTGTAGCAACGTGGATGGAACTGGAGAGTGTGATGCTAAGTGAAATAAGCCATACAGAGAAAGACAGATACCATATGGTTTCACTCTTATGTGGATCCTGAGAAACTTAACAGGAACCCATGGGGGAGGGGAAGGAAAAAAAAAAAAAAGAGGTTAGAGTGGGAGAGAGCCAAAGCATAAGAGACTGTTGAGAACTGAGAGCAAACTGAGGGTTGATGGGGGGTGGGAGGGAGGAGAGGGTGGGTGATGGGTATTGAGGAGGGCACCTTTTGGGATGAGCACTGGGTGTTGTATGGAAACCAATATGACAATAAATTTCATATATAAATAAAAAAATAAAAAAAAATAAAGATAGTAACAGCAATCATTTACTGTAACTTGCCTAAGGTTATGTGGTAATATGCCGATTCAACTAAAGAAGGCAGTCTCTGTGGTCTGGGATCTTAGCCACAAAATAAAAAACATGCTTCTGCCTACAGAATAATGACTTCTCTTAACACTATATTCCAAAACTCCTAAAAATCTAAATTAGACTGTATTTTTAAAGTTGGCTATTTAACTTTTACATACAATTAAAAGGAAAAAAAAAATTTAAGCCACATGATACCTTTTGCCCATAAAAACAGACTGATGTACATGTTTTAATGAAGGTACTGTGGGTCGCAAACACAGTCAGTTCTGCCGTCACACTTGTCTTGAAAACACAAGACTGTTCCAGTGCAATTCGTTGACTAGAAAACAATTCGAAAGCAATGCAAATTTTGTACCTTCTTGGCAGTTTCATCTGTAAGAAATACTAGGTGAATGCCGAAAACTCAACTGAGCCACAGAAGAATACACAGAACGTATACATATATACCCACCTCAAATATCTCCTCTATCAGCTCACCGTTTACCGCATGTGTTATTCTAAAAAGATGGTGTTTTGCTATTATTTTGCATCTGCGGATCCTCACTCAACATCCAAAAAACATGTTAAGTGTTCTGGTTGGGAAACAGAGCAGAACATGAACAAAGAAAGCTTTCAGTGTTGAGAAGAAGCTTGAAATAACGATATGTTGTGAGGCTAGTTCTCAAGGAACAGCGTAAAGGAATTCACATCGGGGACCATCAGAGACCATGCTGTGAAAGCAAACGAGCATCTACGATTGGAAGAAGAGCTGCACTGTGATGTCAGAAAGAACAAGGCAAGAAAGGAATGGAAGGGACGCTGAGCTTATGCACCGAAGACCAAACTTTAAAAAAGTCAGGATCATTTTTTCTCACAATCCGATACGAAGCATTATGTGTAAACTAAGACCTTGTGTGCAAATTGCCGACCCCTACAGCAACTGCTCCTATCAGTACCAGAAGTGCCTGGCTCAGTGATTTCAGAAAATCAGGAAAATTTCCAAAGTGTTCAGCTGTTGAGCAAAGCCGTGAGTTAAGACTAAAAAGCAAAGGAATTTCCAGAAGTGATAGAGAAGTTAATTGAAGACAGTCACACATCAGACCAAATTCAAATTTTCATGAAATACCTATCTTCCATACACACATGCCTTGAAGGACCCGTATCTCCCAGGCAAAGAGAAAGCACGCCTCCAGTTTTAAAGTTGCAAAAGATTACAGACCGTGTAATGCTTCCTCTACCGTTTCACAGTAACTCACAGACTTTAACCTGTCTCATGCCCATTTACACAAAGATCAGCTTTTTTCCCCTCAAGACAAAGTACAATACATTTTCCTCAACCACTTTACATGTGAAGGGGTGCAGGATGAGACACCCCCAAAAGTGTCACTTAGGCACAGAAATCATTTCTAGTTAAAAGTAATGAAAACGCAGAACTTGCAGAAAAAGCTCCCTGCCTCCCCTACAACTGCCTGAATTTACACTGGGAACGAGAGTGTGTACCAGGAAGAGAACTATCAACTTTCCTCATGAACTTGTCTACATCACAGGGCAACCTTTCATCGTCCACCTTGGCTGTTAGAACAATACTAATAGCTTCAAATTTCCACATGGTGAGAATTTTTGAGCAATGAAAACTGGAACATGGCTTGAAAAACAAGCATGAAATATTAAAAGATGTGTGGAAAGAGAGGGACAGAGAGGGAGAGCTAGAGAGAGAACTCTGGGGAGATTTACCTGGGAGGTGCCCATTTACATTTCAAAGGGAGATGGAGTCCAGAACAGTGGGGACATTCCAAGAATGGTACACCAGAGAGGTATCTGAACAACCCTACCTAAGAGATTTATTTTCACTCCAAACAGCAAGAACCAAGGGACTTGACTTTTTACTTTGCATGGACTTTTTCCATTAGGAAGACTAGTTTTCCATACTTCTCTCAGGAAAGGAGGACTGCCATCCAGATGGTCTCATAGAAGCTCCTAGACTCATGCTTGTGGTGCTCTTGCCAGTAGTAGAGTCCCTACACCTGCAGGCCTAACCACCTGTTCTCATCATACCTCCCTGAGGTGTAAAGAAACGCGACAAGCAGAAATGGTATGGTTATTGCCGTAACAATAATTTCCCTGGTCTCAGACACCGCATATTTGCTTTCAAGAAAACATAAGTAGATACAGAAATTAAAAATGTAGCAGTGGGGAATGGTGGTATAAGGAGCTCTGAGTACCCCGTGCCATGAAACCGTAATAAAAGTTATTAAAAAAACAAACCATGGATAAAAGATGAGTACATTTGTTACTAGCAGTCTCTTTATGAGAAAAACATGAAGAATTCCTTCAGAGTGAAAATAAGAAACACTAGAAAGTGTTCTGAATCCACAGGAACAGAGATTTGAGAAAACTAATTCTTTCATTATAAAATATTAAAAGAAATTTCTTCTTGGGGCGCCTGGGTGGCTCAGTCGGTTACGCTTCCGTCTTCGGCTCAGGTCATGATCTCGTAGTTCATGAGTTTGAGCCCCACATCGATCGGGCTCTGTGCTGACAGCTCAGACAGAGCCTGGAACCTGCTTCGGATTCTGTGTCTCCCTCTCTCTCTGCCCCTCCCCCGCTCATGCTCTGTCTCTCTCTGTCAAATATAAATAAACATTAAAAAAATTTAAAAAATAAAATCTCTTTCTTCTTCCATTAATTAATTTACAAAGCAAATGTACATCACAATGTGTATATAATTATACTACTGGAATGATATCAGTAGAAATACAAAACGTATAACCATAACAGCACAAAATGGGGTAGAGTAAATAGAGCTCTACAGGATTAATATTTCTATATGTCAATGGAATTAAGTGAGTATAAATCTAAGGGAGATTCTGATAAGTTAAGATGTATATGGTAAGCCCCAGTGCAATCACTAAGAAAATAACTACAAGTGTGAAAAATATTTAAAGAAATTAAAACTAGAAACTATTCATTTAATAAAAAACAAAGAGGGGCTCCTGGGTGGCTCAGTCAGTTGTGTCCAACTTCAGCTCAGGTCATGATCTCACTGTTTATGGGTTCGAGCCCCGAGTTGGGCTCTGTGCTGACAGCTCTCTGAGCCTGGAGCCTGCTTCGGATTCTGTCTCCCTCCCTCCCTCCCTCCCTCTCTCTCTCTCTCTCTCTCTCTCTCTGTCCCTCCCCCACTCATGCTCTGTGTGTCTCTAAGATAAATAAAAATTAAAAAGAAATATTTTAATAAATAAACAAATAACAAAGAAATAATGAATGATTGAAAAGAATTCTATGCATTTCAAAGGAGAAACATATAGAAAATACAAAAGGCAAAATGGCAGGCATAAACTCACATATATCAATACTAATGTCAAATGTGAATGGATTCAGGAATTCATTCAAAAGGCAACGATTGTCAGACTGGATTAAAAAAAGATCCAACTATATGTGGTTTATAAAGGATATACTTTAAATTCAAACATGTAAGTATTTTGAAACTAAAAGGAGAAAAAAATGACATTATGCCAACAAGCTTAAGAAAGAGTATTCCTGCTAATATTAGGTAAGAAACACTTTAAGACAAAAGTTACCCAAGATAAGAGGGATGTTTTAGGATGACAAAATGACCAGACCATCAAAAATACATAACAGTTATAAACATATGTGCACGTAACAACAGAGCCCAAAATACATGAAGCAAAATCTGACAGATTTCGAAAGAGACACACGATTTAACAATGCTAACTGGAGACTTCAACATCCATTTTCAGTGAGGGATAAAACTAAGAACAAGGCCAGCAAGGAAACAGAAGACTTGAACAACACTTTAAATCAACTACACCTAAAGGACATCTCTAAAATACTCCACCCAACAATAGCAGAATATACATTTTTCTCAAGTGCACAGGAAACACATAGACAGTTGTCAGGTTATAAAACATAACTTTACAATGACGGACATACAAAATATTTTCTCTGACCACAATGGAGTGAAATTGAAAATCAATAGCAGAAGGAAATTTCAAATATATTTGGAAATTAAAAATTTACTCCTAAATGATCAATGGATGACAGAAGAAATCACAAGAGAAATTAGAAAATATCTTGAGGTGGATGAAAATGCAAACTACAACATACCAAAACTTCTAGGTTTCAACTAAAGCATTCCTAGTGGGAAACTGAAAATTTTTTTACGAAGATAGCAAAAAGAAAACTCACCTTGCGTCTGAGGACATTGTAAAAATGAGTAAACAAAACCCAAAAATGATCAGAAAAAAGAAATAATAAATACGAGAATCAAAATTAATGAAATAGACAACAGGAAAATAATAGAAAAAGGCAGTGAAGTAAAAAGTTGGTTCCTTGAAAAGATCAACAAAATTGACGCTCTTCTAGTTAGGCTGATAAAGAAAAAGGAGAGGAGATTGCAGTTACTAAAATCATGACCGAATAAAAGAAACATGATAGACCTTACAAAAACTTAAAAGGATTATAAGGAAATGCTGTGAATAACGGTATGTCAACAAATCAGATTATTTAGATGAAATGGACAGGTTTGGCAAAGACACAGACTGGTGAAACTGATTCAAGAGAAATACAAAATCCCTAACAGAGCCACAAAAACTAAAGAGATGGAATTTGAAATTTCAAAACTTCCCACCTAGAAACTTCCAGGCTCAAAGGACTAAATTGGTGATTTCTGCCAAGCAGTTTTGGGAAAAAATACTAATCCTTTACAATTTCACACAAAACACAGAAGAGGTCATTCTTCCCAACTCCTTTTTTGAAGGCAGTAATACCCTAAAACCAAAATCACACAAACATAAACAAGAAAACTATAGACCAATTACTTATTATGAATACAGGCACAAAAGTTCTCAAGAAAATACTAACAAACAAAATCCATACATATAAAAGGGATGATATACCGCAAAAAATGGGATATATCCCAGAAATGTTACACTGACTTAACATAAAAAACCAAAAGATGTAATCCACTCTCACTAGACAAAGGACAAAACTCACAACATCATTTCAATAGACACACACACACACAAAAGCATTTGACTAATTCCAACAGCTTTTGATGGTAAAAAAAATTTTTTTAAAAATCAGTTATGGAGTCTATATCCTCAACTTGATAAAAAAACATCTAAGAAAAAATCGTGCTATTATCATATCTAATGGGGAAAGACGAAAACGTCCAAGAGAGGACTATAGCAAGGACATCTAAGTGTTCATCTATTTTATTTAATCTTGTATAGAAGGTTATAGCAAGGATAATTAGGCAACAAAGTATAATAGAAGGCATCTGGGTTTCAAAGAGAAAAGCAAAACTATCTCTATGTGCAGATGACAGGGTTTTGTATATAGATGACCTTAAGGAATTTACTAAAAAATTATTAGTTTGGGGCGCCTGGGTGGCGCAGTCGGTTAAGCGTCCGACTTCAGCCAGGTCACGATCTCGCGGTCCGTGAGTTCGAGCCCCGCGTCGGGCTCTGGGCTGACGGCTCAGAGCCTGGAGCCTGTTTCCGATTCTGTGTCTCCCTCTCTCTCTGCCCCTCCCCCGTTCATGCTCTGTCTCTCTCTGTCCCAAAAATAAATTAAAAAAAAAAAAAACAAAAAACGTTGGAAAAAAAAATTATTAGAACTTTAACCAGATCAGTGAGGTTGAAATGTCCAGCATCAATATACAAAAATCAATTATAATTCTATAAACAAGCAATGAATAATGCAAAATCAAAGTTAAGCAATTCTATTCATAACAGCATCAAAATTAATATGCTTATTATTAAATTTAATATAAAGGTGGTGTGATACTTATACCCTGAAAATTACAAACCATTTTTGAAAAAAATTACAGAAGACCCAGTAAACGGAAAAACAACCTGTGCTCATGATTCAGAGGAATTAACACCGGGAAGATCGCAATACTCCCAAAGTGTTGTACAGATTCATCCCAGTCTCTATCAGCATCTCAGATGGCATTATTGCAGTGATGGACAACCTTACTCCTAAAACTCATATCAACATGGCAGAGACCCAGAATACCCAAAATCATACTGAAAAAGAACAAAATTGGTGGTTTTATACTTCCCCGTTTCAAAACTTACTACCAAACTATAATCACCATGATGCTGTGGTCCTGACCTAGCTTAGACATATCTAGAAACGTGTTTCCAAAAACAAATCCTTGTATTTATGGTAAACTTTTGACACAAATGACAGAACAATTGAATAGAGAAAGGGCAGTATTCCAATCAATGGTGTAGGGCAATGGATATCCACACGCAAAGTATGAACTTGATCCCCTTATTTTCACTAAACACGAAATTAACTTAGAATGAATCACAGATCTAATTGTAAGAGTCAAAACTATCAAGTCTTAGAAAAAATTTTAGAATAAATCTTTGTTACCTTGGGTTAGTCAAATCATTTTAGGTATGCCGTGAGATGCACACGCAACAAAGAAAATATACATAATCTGGACTTGATCAAAATTAAAAACTTCCATGCTTCAAGGAATGCCATCAAGAAAATGACAACAAAGCCCACACGATGGAATAAAACATGTGCAAAACATATATATGATGAGGGACTTGTATCCAGAATATAAAAAGAACACTCTCCACTAATGATAAAAAGACAAAAATTAAAATGAACAATCTTAATAGATGTGTCTCCAAAGAAGCGATACAAATGTTTAAGAGCTACATGAAAACACATTTAACATCATTAGCCATGAAGGAAATGCTATTCAAAACCATGAGACTGGTGATACCCAACAGAACGGCTATCATTAAAAAAAAAAAAAAAAAAAAAAGACGGATAATAGCAATTATTAGTAAGAAATCAGAGAAATGTGGAAAAATGAGAATACTCATACACTGTTGGTGGGAATATAAAATGGTGCATCCACTTTGGAAATAGTTTGGTAGGCTCTACAAAAGCTCAACATAGAGTTCCCATATAACCCAGCGATCCTACTTCTAGGTACATACTCAACAGAACGGAAACCAGATGTCCACCTAAAAACTTGTAGGTGACTGTCCGGTGCAGAATTATTCACGATAGCCAAGCAGAGGGAACAACTCAAATGTCAGTGGATAAATATAATGGTGTCTACCCAAGCGATGCTCTTTCATTTATCTCTACAAAGGAACAAAGGGGTGATTCACACCACAACACAGATGAATCTCAAAAAGATGCTAAGTGAAAGAAGGCCACCTGTTATATATTATATACATATGTGTGTGTGTGTGTGTGTGTGTGTGTGTATAATTTATGAAAAGTATACAAAATAAATAGAAGAGAGATTAGTGGTTACCTACAGCAGGGGAATGGGAAGGACATGAAGTGTGTCTGGTCATGGGTACAGGGTTTCTTTGTGGGTCAATAAAAACATTTTAAAGCTGACTGTAATTATAGCTGCAAAACCCAGTAAATGTATTCAATATTTGGACTGTATACTTTAAGTGTACTTCTTTGGATGCTATGTGAATTATACTTTAATAAAGCTATTGTATTAAAAACTTTATTGGCCTGTGTGCTTTCATCTTTCTACAGATTGTACTTTGCCAGTGAAAAGGTCAAGGTCTACAATACTGACTAAAATGTGAGTGGGGCGGACAAGGGTCAACCACTGCTGGGTCCTGAGCAGGAACGGTACCATCAGACCTATGTCACCTCCACTGGCTCTGATCTGTTCACCACCCAGGCTACACACACTGTCCCTCCCTCCCCAACCCCTGGCTCCAGGCTTTTCCCTGTAGCTGAAGAAATTTCGTGCTGAAGAGACAAAAGAGATTCAGCGGGTCAACATTTCCAGGAGAATTCATGAGATTTTCGCAGAGGGGATCAGTGTAGGTCCCATGGTGAGGCTCTCCTTCTGGACCGATGACCACAGCAGGAACACAAGAGAAACATGACGATTCGGTCAGGCCTTCGTAACAGGCCTACTACCCCTGAAATCTTCACCGTGGCCAGGAGAAACGGAAATGCACGTGGACTTCAGACGGTCAGGTGCAATTTCTCTCCTAACACACGGCTGAGAGAGAGGAAAGGAGGGATCCCAAAGAGAGGACCACAGTGTGGTCGGCGGGAGAGAGCAGAGTAACCACTCAGCTGAGCAGGTGGGAGCCAGGCTGACCAAATGGGAGCAAGGGAATGAAAACTTCAGCAGTCTATCCTGTGCTCGTCCCGGTCACCTATGTTACTTGGTTTATGTTTTATCCTGGCCTACTGACTGTAAACAGTTGTAAATAAGAACATGGAGGGTCCAGATCTGTAGCTTAGAAAATGTATTTTGGCTACAGTGAGAGATCTATTCCTAAGTACTGGAATCCCAGGGCCCACTAGACCTTCTAAGGGTACACCGCCCTCCCCAACAGTTCTTTAAAATTCCCAAGTAATTTTACAGTAACTCACAAACTTGTGATAGCAGAGACTGGGTTCAGGCTAAAGATCAAGAAGGGCCCTTATCGGGGGGGCGCCTGGGTGGCCCAGTCGGTTGAGCGTCCGACTTCGGCTCAGGTCATGATCTCACGGTTCGTTAGTTCCAGCCCCACGTCAGGCTCTGTGCTGACAGCTCGGAGCCTGGAGCCTCCTTCAGATTCTGTGTCTCCCTCTCTCTCTGCTCCTCCCCTGCTCACACGCTGTCTCTCCCTCAAAAATAAAAATAAAGATTTAAAAAAAAAATTAAAAAAGAAGGGCCCTTATCAGGGAGAAAAGTTCTAAGCCACTAAATCAGGGGCCACCTGCACTTCCAGAAGCACGTTTGTGAAATATAGCATCTTTTGTCCACATGGTAAGATTGTTTTACGGATCATCTACCTACTACATTCCAGATATAGTACAAAGTGCTGTAGGGATGCAAACATAAGACGCCATTCCCATCTTTGAAGAGTCAACAGTGAGGCTGGACAAGAGATTGCTACGCTCAAGTCTATGAACATGGCCAGTAGAAAGTGTCTTCCAGGCAGGAGGGCCATCGACACCAAAAACAAAGACAAAGCAGCAGGAAAAGAGAATGTTTAGTAAAAAAAGAACTGAATTCTCTAAATTTGGACAGCTAGAAAGAATTGGAGAAAGAGCCACAGAAGTGAAACAGTGGCTTCTTAGGGATGGGGGAGGTGATGATTTGCTTGTGGCTAAAAAGCATGGAGCTTAAAGAGAGGTAGGAATTAATGGAGCTCAACAGTCTATTTCCGGATTTGTTTTGTGCCGGTGGGGCACTGGGGGCAGGGGACCGGCACTGGAAGTCCAAAACAGAGGCAGTGACCTTGGCCAAGCAAAAAGAACCATAACCTATAGGAACTGCATCACAATTTCATTAAACTACAGAATCAATAATGATTCCCATTTCCCTTACATGCCTTACAGAAATATTTCCCTATCCTAGTGAATTCTGTAACGGATCACTACAGTTTTAAGTGAATGATTGAAGGCCTTTTCTCCCCAAGGTTTTAATGATACGCTAACGAGCAAAACAAACACATTTTTAACAAAGACAGTTTCACTACCTTCTTTCCTGAAAGAATGAGTTAAAGTGTTGCCTCCTTACCTTAAATATCTGTATTATATTTTTGCTATCCATCTTATGAAATATTTTGACAAATTATTCAATACAGGTTATGCTAATTTGAAAGCTTCTGCACAACTCAAGTCACTGGAAGAGCTATTGTCACTTACGCTGATTATAACCAGGTGTCACTATTTTTAGATGAATCATCCTCATGGTGTTAGTAATTTTGATACTTATTGCCTAAAGCACCGAGTTGAAGACAGCTAGCCATGCCTTAGGGCTCTAATCTGGTGCTGTAAAGAAAAAAATAAATAACTGACAGCTGATTCCTCAAACAAGTCAGAGACTTGCTCGCTAGGTATTGTGCACAGTAGCGTGCTGCGACGTGGTACAAATTAAAGTCAAAGCAGTGCGTCCTGTATGGGTCTGAGACTTCCAGGAAATGCTCTGAATTAGTGAGGTCACGGTTAACTGTTCCCTGATGGAACAGGGAATATCTCTGGTTTCCTGTAATGAAAAAGGTGTCTCCAGGCGTGATTAGAAACTGCGGATTATTTTAGAAAAACAAGCAGCCTGGGAGGATCCAAAGAGCACAAAGCAAATCTGAAAGCCACCGGCTCACTGCGATGCCCAGCCCCAGGTGGTGTTTCTTAAGGGGCAATGGGGGTAACCTGTCTCAGAATACCCCGGGGACAGTTTGACTAGAATGAAGGTATTTGAACTGAATCTCAGTTCTTGGCAATCGGCATCTACGAGCTAGCTGGTCCCTAGAATCTGCACGTCAAAAAGCTCTCTAAATGTCTAAAACTAAGCTTTTAGAATTCCTTCACACATGTCATCAATGGGCATTGTTAAACCACACAACACTATTTTTAAGATGTTTTCTAAGCTACTTTGGGGGGGCACATTCAGGTGGATCTTGTGTACGGACAAACAGAAATTAAAGAGAGATCTGACTCTCTCTGTGGAGAACAAGGGAAGAGACTCCTCTACGCTCCTTTTTCTCAGAGCATTGACTTTAGGAAAATTATCCTTGCAAGAACTTTCTCCTCTCTGGAATGTATATAAATCCTTATGAAAACGAGACAGGCCTTTTGTCGGCTTTGTGATCTCAGAATGTCTTTCTCAAGGACCTGAGAGCCACCTTCTCCAAACGCAATCACTAAGAAAGATAGTGCCCCTATTTCCCAGGGTCTGTGGCCCACCAGGGACTTTGCTCCAAGTTGCAGAACCACTCCCTGTCCTGAAGGCATGAAGCTCGCGATCCGACAGGGGATGGTGGCTCCCGTTACGAGGTCAGGCCAGGCCGAAGTCTGTGTAACATGCTGTGTTTTTCCGGGCCTCTTACTGGAGGACCCTTGGTGTTTATCCCGGAAACACTGCCTGTATCCGCCTGGCTGGCGGAAGGGAGGAGCCCACGTCAGGTCTGCACATCTCCCAGAGGACTCGCGGGGCAGTGCACCACATTCTGAATGAAGGCTCATTCCATAACAAAAGTGCTCTTTCTCTACTCCCTTTGTGGAGACAGCACCTTGGGTGGAGGAGATTTTGTGTGTAATTACCTTTCCCCAAGGCTTGCAATGGCCAACCTTTGCCCAAGTGAACTGGTAACAAGGCTACATGAACAGCCCCAGGGCGGTAACCATGGTTACGTGGAGGATGCCCAACCCAGTTAGAGGCTAATGGCATGGCAATTCAATTTCTTAAGCAGCAGGCAGTACAGACTGGTCATGGCCTTCAGGTCGTGGACCGCAGGTGGCCGCTCTGCTCCACGCATTGGCTGCGCTCTGGAACAACAAGCACACACAAACACGTGTGTACTGTGAAAACCAAGACAAGTAGCCCCAAATGGAGCGGCTTACGGCAAGCCTCCCGTCCAGTGTGGGATCACGCTGGGATGGGCCAAAGCTGAACTGGGTCCAGCATGCGGCTTCTGGGGAGTACAAACTTGTTTTCAGGCTGACAAGCGGGGTAACCGTGCCAAGTAACCTTGAACGACAGCGGCCCCGGCAGAGAACCTTACAGATGGACTTAACCGTTCATGACGCACCTTGGAGAAAAAGGGGTCTCAGCCAAGCACTCAGCATCGAGGGTGGAGGGAGAATCACTTCTTTTCCTCTCCAGTTTCTGGTGACCGGGAGGAGGCCCACTGGGATGGCCCACTGGCTGCGGAGCCTATGGATCAGAACACTGGCCGAAGTTGGCCAGGAGTGGACACTCTTAGGAGTCACCGTTCCCAGATCGCGAAGGTGAACACCCTTAACCTTCACCTGGAGTAACCTCAACCTGGAGTAAAAGCGACCACCGACGGGTTACAAGTTAATTCTGTGCCAGGCTCAGCTTCACCTGTGACAGGGGTACTATACATATTTAGTTGCTTCTTTTCCACATAACAGGGAGGCTCTGTGAGGGCCAAAGAGCCTGTGTTCATTATCCCATCCGCCCCTCGCCTGACACAGGGCCTGGCTTGCCGAGACCCAACCCCTAGCAGGTGGACAAATGCGTGTGGGTGTCCCCCAAAATCTGCTGGTTTAGAAAGAGTCTCCCATTTTCGGTCGTGCATTTTGTGAAAATAAAGACAGCCCAGATGACAAGCGGCAGCTATTTTTTTCAGACCGTGACAGTCTGTGAAGGAATCAGTCACCAGCACCTGCGTTTCGGCAGGTGCACAAAGGCAGCTGCTGGAGGACAAAACGATGAGACTTCAGGTGCATGATGCCCAGAGGCTGTTCCTGTGGAAGCTGTAAAACGGACACCCAGAGCCGGGTACCCCGTGCGACTGGGGAGGGACTGGTATCTGGCTTCCTGCGCTGGGGCCAGAGTTAGGGGACAAGAAAGAGAGAAGCCAGCAGCTGGAAATCAAGCCCTTGCCATTGTGAACTGTTGGAGGGGATTACGGTCCACCTTCTGGGCTGGATCTCTTCTGCATCCATTTCCCAGCTCCGTCAGTTTCTATATGCTGCTCCTCAGGGCTAAGCCTCTGTGTGTTTTCCTGAACATTCCACAGAATTTCACCTGACATGCTTGCTCACAGGTTAGCACTAGGTAAATGCGGTGCAGACGCATTGCGTTCATCTACATCAGAAACATTATCCACACCGTGAAAATGAGGAAAAATGTGGGCAGGCCATAGGACAGTGAAGCCTTAGCCACAGGAGTGCAAAGGGTTAAATTCACTGTTTACCCAGGATCCCGGGCTTAAGAAAGGAAGTTTAAACTCTATGACCCAGCAGTAGCACTGCTAGGAATTTACCCAAGGATACAAGAGTTCCGATGCATAGGGGCACTTGTACCTCAATGTTTATAGCAGCACTTTCAACAATAGCCAAGTTATGGAAAGAGCCTAAATGTCCATCAACTGATGAATGGATAAAGAAATTGTGGTTTATATACACAATGGAATACTACATGGCAATGAGAAAGAATGAAATATGGCCTTTTGTAGCAATGTGGATAGAACTGGAGAGTGTTATGGTAAGTGAAATAAGCCATACAGAGAAAAACAGATACCATATGTTTTCACTCTTATGTGGATCCTGAGAAACTTAACAGAAGTCCGTGGAGGAGCAGAAGGGGAAAGATAGGTACAAAGGGAGAGGGAGGGAGGCAAACCATAACAGACTCTTAAAAACTGAGAACAAACTGAGGGTTGATGGGGGGTGGGGGAGAGAGGAAAGTGTGTGATGGGCATGGAGGAGGGCACCTGTTGGGATGAGCACTGGGTGTTGTATGGAAACCAATCTGACAATAAATTTCGCATTAAAAAAAATGGAAACAAAAAAATAAAATAAAATTCAGAAATTAAAAAAAAATAAACTGTATTTTTTTTTTAGGAAGATGAACTAATTTCTTTCTGGGGGGACATGTGACCCCACAATTTTATTTTCCTTTTGAACATAAACTAGTCTGTGTGTAACCCAGTGATCTCAATATACAATTATCTATATGTAATTACTCCACAAATGCTCTCTGAAACAGTTAAACAGCTTCATGTTACCTTCACTGATTAATGAATAGAATAAAATTTTTGACGTGTGCATTTTATATATTTATGAATCATGCTTTTAATCTTTGGAAAAGTACACTTTTAGTATACAGGTGTTAAAAACACGATTAGGTGTGCTTTAAGGTTTTCCCACTGTTACTCCCCTATAGATCTTCACCCAGTGTCCTGCACGTAATAGATGTTCAATACATGTTTGATGAACAGCCTATCCATTAATAAGAATGGCTAATAGTGAACCCACAGATACACTTCTTTTACTCCTTTTTTAATCACAGGAGTGTAAGCTTAAACAGTTTAATAAAAAAATAGTATTTGGGTACTTTTTTTTTTTTTTAATGAAGTAGTTAAGGGTATTTGGTTTACTAAATAAGCAGATTAAAATGTGGAAATAGGGACACCTGGGTGGCTCAGTCAGTTAAACGTCCGACATCAGTTCAGGTCATGATCTCACAGTCCATGAGTTTGAGCCCCACGTCATACTCTGTGCTGACAACTCGGAGCCTGGAGCCCGCTTCGGATTCTCTGTCTCCCTCTCTCTCTGCCCCTCCCCCACTCGTGCTCTGTCTCTGTCTCAAAAATAAACAACACAAATTAAAAAACACAAATTTTTAAATGTGGAAATAAAGTGTACATATTTACTTATATATTAGATGATAAGAAATAGCCTGTATTTTTTAATTAGAAATGTGGAGTGCTCTGTAAGTCATAATCCCAATGAAAAAGGCAGAGCCACTCTCAAAGGTCCACACTACCAAGTGGATACTACTCGGATACAGATATCTTTACCAACTCCAAGCCCACGATTTGGCCCGAAATAAATGGCACTTGAAATGGATTTAATTTCTCATGACAACACACACAATTTCAGAGTGAGGTTTTCTACACGCATAGAAGGAAGTTCTTCAGCTACCCGATGGAAACCAAGCCACATATGAGACAAAAAATGCAGTGGGCTTTAAGCAGAAACAGAGGAGGGAAAGAAACCGCTGAGACACCACATGGGGAATATCGACAATACAACTCCGGGCTTTGAAATAAACATAGTTTTCAGAAAACAAATACACTGTGAAGGAGTTCGATTCAAAAGGAGAGCGGTTTCACATAAAGTGCAGCAGCAATATCAAACAGGGAAGATGCATAATTGCCAGTAGGTTTCATCTGAAGAATGAAGAGCTGTATTGATACTAAAAAATCCATCAGTGTAATTCACCCTATTAAGAGAATAAAGAAGAAGAACCGTATGATCGTCCTAAGAGGTGCAAAAAAGCATTTGACAAAATTGAATACCTATTCCTGAAAACAGCTTTGTACAGACGGGAATAAATGGGACTTCTTCTATAGGAAAAAAAAGTGTCATAAGAAAAACCGACAGGTAACATCACACTTAGTGAAATACCGAACTCTTTCCCAAGGAGAGGAGAAGCGATTCAAGGATTCTCACTCCCACTCTTTCTGTTCAACACTGTACCACAGGTTTGCTTATGTAAAAACTCCGAAGCATCTAAAAACGCCTGCTAGATCTAATAAATGCATTCAGCAAGGTCACAGGATATAAGGCTAGCAGGTGAAACCCCGCTTTTTAAATATGTATTAGCAGCAAAGATTTCAAAAATGAAAATATGATTTAAAACTGCAGGGTACCTGAATGGCTCACTCACTTAAGCATCCGACCTCCGCTCAGGTCATGATCTCAGGGTTCATGGGTTCAAGCCCCACGTCAGGCTCTGTGCTGATGGCTTGGAGCCTGGAGCCTGCTTCAGATTCCATGTCTCCTCTCTCTCTGCCCCTCCCCCACTGGCACTCTGTCTCTCTCTCTCTCTCTCTCAAAAATAAATAAACACTAAAAAATTTTTAAAAATCCACACACAGTGGCATCAGGAGCCACAAAGTATTTGGGACATTTTTATTTACCAATGACTGTGGGCATTCTGTCTTGTTGGTCTACATGCATGTTATACGCGGCCTAATTTGATCTTCTAAACAGCTTCTGAGGGGCACCTGGGTGGCTCAGTGGTCTAGCATCAGACTTAGGCTCAGGTCATGATCTCACGATTCATGAGTTCAAGCCCCACATGGGGCTCTCTTCTCTGAGCACAGAGCCCACTTCAGATCCTCTGTCCCCCTCTCTTTCAGCCCCTCCCCCCATTTGCACTCTCTCTCTCTTTATCAAAAATAAATAAACATTTTTAAAACATACCTTTGAGGTACTTTTTCTATATTACTTGTCCAAAAGACACAGCCGTAAAGAGACAGAACACAGTAAAACTATGTACTGAGGGGCTCTTGTTTCTACTGTATGTACTTTATGGAAAGTTATAAAATATGTTGTTAGCCTGTTAATATTCTAATGAACCCTTTTTCCATAGACATCAATAGACCAAAAGTAGTTTTAGAAAACTGTGTGTATTTGAAAGTACTTTGATTCATTATAACCCAATGTTATGGGATAACAGAGGCTGATTATTCACTTAGGGAAAAAGTGAAACAAATTTTAACAGAAAAAAAAATGGTACTAATAGAAATAGCAATCGGTGTCCTAATAATGGAGCAAAACTATATGTTCAACATGTTTAGCTTTTTCAATTATCTTGAAGTGTTAAAAATATCAAGTCATAAGGAATTGAAATTAAACATTAAAAAACAGATGCATAAAGAAACTCTGTGGCTGGCTTGGTGGTCCCACCCACTGCTTGGTGACCCGCTGGAAGGACTCTCATGGCTCAACAAAGTCAGACTCATGGCTACAATTTATACAGAAAAGCATAAAAGGCGAGAATAACTCAGGTGGAGCTAGAAAGGCCACCTAGAGAATTCCTTGTCCTTCTGCCTGGTTTGCACAAACGTACCTTTTATCTTCAGCTGCGAACTGCAGGGACACGAGAGACATTCTCGCCTGGGGAAATTCCTTCAAGGTAATTGGTCACAAACCCACTGGATTACCAGCCATGGCGTGGACCCCAAACCAGGCACCAGGTGCACATCACAAACCTGAATGCTCACTTTCGACATGCTGACAACCTCTTCATGTTGACCCACTGCTTCCCGGTGTGAGAACGACATCGCTACCCGGAACTATGTGAACATGCCTGTGGCTTAGTTCTCAGAGTCTGATACAAGGTCATCACCATGGCTACGGTGGTAAGCGAAAACTAAATGGACCAGATCTGATAAAATTATTTGCTTGAAATTGTGCAAGGTCATCTATAGGAAGAACGGTGACAGGATTTGTGGTTGGAATTTTGATCCAGGCCTTTCTTGAAGGTAAGAAAATGTCAGCAGAGGACAGACAGATCAGGCTAATGGAACAGCCTGTCCACTATTCTAAAGTCACGAGATAACTTTTGATGGGCAGCATGACAAGCATAAACTAAACTATGAGAGGCATGTGACCAGCAGTCAAGATCCAGGGGTGCAGGCTGGGCTGATGGACAGAGCAGAGCCTAGGAGTCCAAGCTTCTCCTAATTGTGCATTTTGGGTAGTTTCTTAACACTGATTGACAGACAGAAAGACGACGGGAGCTACCTTCTGAACTTTTGATAAAAATAAAAATGCAAGACGTGCATCCTGTAAATATTCAAAAGTTTACACCTCTATCTGACTCGTCCTTAGATACCCTGCTTTATGTAGCTCAATATGCACTTAGCATAGACTTTGGTATATCGATGCTGTCTGAGCACACTGATAGGTTGATATGCATAAAATATTTTTTACAAAAATTATTTTGATTTTGTACATGAAAATGTGAACAGTCTTTCAAATCTTTACTATTATTACCAAAAGGACATCTGTCATATGGTCCATAAATATGCATTCAGTTCATGTGGGAGGCAGTGCCGAAGTCAAAAGACCACCATTTGGGGAAAAGAAAAAAAAAAAAAGTTCCACTGTAGACTTTATTTAACGAGCAACTGGGACAGAGAACAGAGTCTACAACTGTGTCTAAGCAAAGAGCGAACACACAGAGGTGGGACTCAGGCCCTGTGGAAGTCTGCTGCTAAAAACAGAAACAAGATGAAAAAACATGAAATACTGTATTTAACTAAAGAAATATTACAGGAAGGACATGTCCTCGTACATTTTATTCACTTAGGAGTGTATATGAACTTAGCACTAGAGCAGTGTCATCAATCCAGATTGACCTCTTGAGTTGATATGTTTTTATTCATTTGCTATGGTCTAGTGAGATGATGATACCACTTTATATTGCATATAAGCACTTGAATAAGGAAAACAGCTCTTATTTCAAAAATTTATATATTTTGGTGAGTAAAAATTATACAAAATAATAAAGAAACAAAATAAAAAGAACAAACATAAATGCCTAAAACACTTTTAAATATCATATGCAATAAAAAGAGCAAATATAAAATTGGTGATACAAAAATACTCCAACAAATATGGAAAAATTAATCCCTGGAAATCGCAAGTGGACATTATCAGGATATACAAAGGTGCCATGCAGCTTTAAAATTTTTGTCATCAGGGTCAAATCAGGAGAAAAAATATTTACGGATTATATTTTTCCATTTAAAATGAAAATGTGGGGGCGCCTGGGTGGCGCAGTCGGTTAAGCGTCCGACTTCAGCCAGGTCACGATCTCGCGGTCCGGGAGTTCGAGCCCCACGTCAGGCTCTGGGCTGATGGCTCGGAGCCTGGAGCCTGTTTCCGATTCTGTGTCTCCCTCTCTCTCTGCCCCTCCCCCGTTCATGCTCTGTCTCTCTGTGTCCCAAAAATAAATAAACGTTGAAAAAAAATTAAAAAAAATAATAAAATGAAAATATATAGTTCAGTTGAATGGAAATGGGGGAATAGTTATACTTATTTTTTCTTTTAAAGTAAGAACTTCAACGAAAACACTGGTAAAAGACAAATGTTAATATTCAGGAATATTTTTACAATAGATATTCCCGTTATGGAATAAATAAGTCATGAGGATGAAAAGTCCAGCACAGGGAAAATGGTCAATAATGCTGTACTAACTATGTACGGTGAGAGACAATAACTACACCCACCACAGTGTTTTGTGATGTATATAAATGTCAAATCACTATAAGTCGGAAACTATTATAATATTGTATGTCAACTAAAAATTTCAAAGCAATAAAAAAGGCAAAGCATACTTGAAATTTTACCCATCGACACTCCTCTTTGTTCTTTAAGGATCTTGTGTAACTAGTAATCATATTATGTGCAGGAGATAAGTGTTTATTGTTTTATGTATCTTTTCCCATCCAACTAAACCCTCTAGTTATTTTTTAAATGTGTTTTTTATCTTTGAGAGAGAGAGAGAGAGAGAGAGCTAGTGGGGGAGAGGCAGAGAGATAGCAGACAGAATCCCAAACAGGCTCCACATGATATGAGCACAGAGCCTAGTGTGGGGCTCGAACTCCAAACTGTGAAATCATGACCTGAGCCAAAACCAAGAATTGGACATTTAACTGACTGAACCACCAAGGCACCCCAACCAACTCCTTTAAATAACTTTTGAAAATACTGTGGCATGGAATAAGATTTGAAAAATATTTCTACAAGTAAAAGTATAAGTAATAAGCAGAAAAAAAAAAATCGAGAAGCAACTTTCTAGTTTTGAACCTGGAAATGTGTTTGACTTTACTATGCAAGGACTCAGTCTTATGTGGTTTTTAACCTTGGTTATAATGGAGACATTATTGGTGAACATGAGGAGACAGTTTTGAGGGAAAACTCATCTTGGGAAGATGAGCAGAGGCAGAGGACCCCATGTCAAGAATGAGAACCAATACAGCAGAGGTACAAACTACCCCAGCACTGTATTTACAGAAAGGGCAGGGAACAATGGAAAATACCACAGAGAAGATCAGCAGGTAGAAAACAGCTGTCTGCTTGCACTTTAGGTGATTATTGATGCCTTTGGTGAAAGCGTGGTTGTTGAAAGGCGAAGTTGGGTATATTTTCCTATCATCTATTTATTACTGATAAATAATGTGTAACAAACTACCCTCAAACTTAGTAGCCTATGTCAACCCTTTTATTCTTTTCATTATCTTGTGACTCAGGTATTCAGAAAAGATTCAGCTGGATATGTGGCTCTGATTCACTCATAAGGTATCAACTTGGGTGACCCAATCAGGAGGATCAACTTCTAAGATGGCCTTATCACTCACATGCCTGATACCATAGTTCTCTAGTTCTCTTTGATCTCTCCCCTCACCCCCTCACTGCTCTCCCCTCACTGAACATAGCTCTGCGTTTTCTAGCACCTTCTCCTAGCACAGTGATCTTAAGGCAACTACACTTCTCACGTACGGGCTTGCTACCAAAGGACAGAAAGCTCACAGGCCAGTAGGACTATGCCTGGAATTGGCAGAGTCGTTTCTGCCATATTCTATTTGTCAAAGCTGTACAATGTTTGGTCACTGGGCAGTGACATGGGATCTACTGCTTGATGGAGGAATGGCAAAGTCACACTGAAGAAGGGCATGTACCATATTGAGGTCATCTTCAGAAAATGCAGTTGGCCACAGTATAGTTAAGGAAATACTAAGCAGACAGGAGACTACTACAATAGTGAGGACGTTTCAGCGTGTTTGATAAACACTGAGTAGCTTACAGTAGTTTCAACAGAAGACATGATTAAGGGGATGGAGGAAATTACACAGAGCTCAGACCAGGAGACCAGAGGCTTGAAGGAAGTCCCAGAAAGAGTTAATTCAATAAGCTAGTTGTTCTTAGTAGTGAAGTAATATGGTCCAGCTTTTATCTTCCTTGATATACATACATCAAGGCAGAACTGTTCTAGAGTACTGAGCACCAGAAAAGAGTCACACTTGGAAGACAGAGGCATCCTTTTCTCAGGGAGAAAGACCTATGTCTCCTCAAGGCAGAGAAGACAAAACTTGCCTGTGGGACTTTCTTCTGCTCCACTGAGTGTATCTCCTGAGGACAGAAGGGGAGGTGAAAGAGGAAGGACCCTCTATGGCAGCAGGGACACAGAACCTAGGACCTTACCAAGTCCCATATAACTATCATTTAGCTTCTTCTTAGCACCTGAAGAATGTATTACATGTATTTTTCCAGATGGCAGAGTATGAGTTTCCTGAGCTCACTTCCTCCCATGGACACAATGAGATAACAGCTACAGTTGTGCAACTCTGAAAACAACCCAAAAACTGGCAGGGCAGAATCTCCACAGTCAATCTGAGAGCGGAGGCCACATCAAATGGGTAGAAGAGGTGGAGACATGATTGGGAATAAACCCCCAGCAAGACTAAGTACATATGGGAGGGACACCACAAACACGGAAAAATGAGCAAATCAGACCCCACACCAGGCACCCCCGGCAGAGAGGACTCCACTGGAAAGATGAATCTCCATAACATCTGGCTTTGATAAACACTGGGGCTTAACTTCACAGATTCTTACAATCAGCACTTAACTTCACGTGCTTTAAAAATCAGTGAGCTAGCTCCAGGAGAGCCGGAGGGTGAGAGGAAACTGAGCCCTTGTCCTTAAAAAGCCAGCATAACAAGGGACAAGGCCAAGGGACAGAATGGAAGCAGCAGTTTGAAAAGCACCTGGATGGAGATTTATTAACTAATCTCAGAACATGCATTGGAGGGGCAAGGATCCTTAGGAGACTTCTCCAAGAACAAAAATGCTGGTGGGCCCCATTTCTCTCCCCCCACTGCCTTGAGAGCCACACACGTGTGGCCGACAGTAAACACTCTATCTATCTGGCTAGCTCTGCTTTTGGCGACAAATCCAACCCATCCACCCTGCCCCACTTGGCAGGTGTCCCTCCAAAGCAACTTCTTTTCCAACACACTCTACAAACAATCCTGGCAGGGATTGGCAGCACTCTAAAGTGACTGCTGTCCTAGGGAGAAGGAAACACAATCAGACACAACAGTGTACTCACAGCTTAACAGGCAAAACTTATGGCAGAAGTGCAGAGAAAGCACCCCGATCAGTGTGACAGCAGCCTTGACAGACGGATTGGGCACAGATATCAGATCTGAGTCCTGCCCACCGACAAAACCCTCTCAGAGGGCAGCACAGGGAGAACACCCTGCAGTTTAGTGTGATTACAGCCCCAGCAAATAGACCAAAGGCAGGCATCTGGTCTGAATGCTGAAACCACCCAACGAGTAGCCCATCATGGCCCCAGACAGGTCCCATAATAGGACAGGGACCAACCTGTGCCTGGAGTACCACAGGACATAAAGTGGGCCACTGCAGCCAAAGTGGACTGAGGGAAAATATGGCTTTGCCACAGACAGCACAGGCAGCCCACACAGGCGACAGCCCTGGAGCTCCAGGATCTGGTGAAGAAGAGGCATTGCACTGAGGATCACTGAAAGACCTCTTCTTCGTAAGGCCACTATTTTCAAGATCGGCACACATAGATGACTTCCCTGAGATATAAATTCAAGAACAGAGAACTGATAAAATGAGGAGACAGAGGACTATGCCCCAAATAAAAGAACAGGACAAGAACACAGTGCAGGAGTTAAATGAAAAAGAGATAAGCAATATGCCTGATAAAGATTTCAAACTCATGGGTAATAAAGACACTCACTGGACATGAAAAAAGAGCACAGGATCTCAGTGAGACCTTCAAAAAAGGGAACAATTTAAAAATAAATTTAAACAGAGAGGAAGAAGTCAACAGTGGAAATGAGAAATACCCTATAGGGAATCAGTAACAGATTAGAGGACGAAGAACAAAACTTCAGCAACCTAAAAGACAGGGTAATGGAAAGCAAATAAATAGGATGGAAATTAATTAACTAAAATAAAATAAAATAATAATGAAAACAGGTTAATGGAACTCTGTAATATTATCAAGCATAGTAACAGTCGGATTGTAGGTATCCCAGAAGAAGAAGAAGGAGAGACAGAGTAAGGGGCAGAAACTTTATTTGAAAAAATAATAGCTGGAAACTTCCCTTATATGAGGAAGAAAATAGAAATCCAGACACAGGACGCAAAGAGAGCCCCCAGAAAAATTAATGCAAGCAGGTCCACACCAAGACACAAAATTAAAATGGGAAAAAATAGTGAAAAAGAGAGAACTTTAAAAGCCCCAAGAGAAAAGAAAATAGTCACATACAAGGGAAACCGCATAAGGAGTTCAGTTGACTCTTCAGCAGAAACTTTGTAGGCCAGAAGGGAACGGCAAGATATATTCAAAGTACCAAAAGGAAAACCAAACCAAAACAAAACAAACTCAAAAACTTGCAACCCAAAATGACTCTACCTGGTAAGAGTATCACTCAGAATAGAAGGATAGAGTTTCACAGACAAACAAAAGTTAAAGAAGTTCATCACCACTTAAACAGCCTTATAAGAAATGTGAAAGGGAATTAAGTAGAAAGAAAAGGCCATAACTGGGAGTAAGAAAATTAGGAAAGGAAAAAATCTCACAGGTTGCTGTTTTAGCACCGAAGGGTGATAACAGAGGCCTTCTTTGAATCTATTTTGATGTAACCTTATTTCAATTCTGTTCCCTTAAAACTGTACTTCAAAAGTACGGAAAGTAAAAGGAATCTTCCTCCTTAAGAAAGTGGGGTAGCAGTTCTTCCAAAGTCTGGAACCAAATGGAATGTCACCTCATTCCCTCCCAATGACTCAGTATGCTTCTAGCTTCTGACCAGTGATCCTTAACGCCATATGCATTAGGAGTATCACCATCCTTGCAACACTCCTTAGCTCATGAAAACTGTACTCTAGCCTTTCCATTAAGCATGTTGCAATTGTACGATGCAATCAGAAATTACCTTTATATTTCTCCCACAGATCGTTCAAATCTACCCTGTAGGGCTATGGTAGGTCTGGTTTCTTTCGAATCCTTTGGACATTAGAAAGTCCACCAGTCACATTTCATTCTAATAATAGTGTCATGTTAGCTACTGAAATATCTAGTCTTACATAATAACCAAGAGTTTTTTGGATATCTTATCACTAGCCATTTCTCACCTTCCCTTAAAATACTCAGTGCTTTGGGGCGCCTGGGTGGCTCAGTCAGTTAAGCATCTGACTCTTGATCTCAGCTCAGGTCATGATTTCATGGCTCCTGAGACTGAGCCCCACATCGGGCTCAGTGCTGACAATGGGGAGCCTGCTTGGTATTCTCTTTCCCTCCCTCTCTCTGTGCCTGTCCTCTGCTTATGCTCACTCTCTCTCTCTCTCAAAATAAATAAATAAAACTTAAAAAAAAAAAAAACTCAGTGCTTTTCCCTAGTGTGTCAATTAGGGATTTTCACTCATTTGCTAGGCTCCTGGGGGCCCAGCTTGAGACTCTTTCTGTGGTCCCTTCAACTTGGCATCCCTCTCTATTCTTGGAAACACCCTTTCTGGAACCATGAGTTCTCTGTTTCAATTTGCAATGGTTACCATCTAGACTTGCTATCAATGCTGACTTTAATTTCATTATCATCTAGAAATCCCATTTGCCTATCTCTTTTGTTGAATCCCCTGCTTCCCAGATTCTAGGAAGTTTATGTCTTCTTTTGAGGGGCGCATATCTACCTGAGAAAGAATACATCAACGCTCTTTCAACTGCTTACTCCAAAGAATTTATGTACCACGCATATATGAAACATGTTCATTATTCTTGTTCATACTGAATTGTGAATCAGGCTAGGCGTAAGGTTCTACATTTGAAAACCTGGCTGTAATGCGGCTACCTGGCTATTTGATTTTTGAAAAGTTTGCTATGAGGAGTGTGCATGGGAGCAATTATATCCTGCAAGTTTTCACAGTCTTCTTTTTATCCCTACATGATATTCTGAAATTTTATGATATGCCTTGATGTAGATCATTCCTCAGTTGCTGTGCCAGACACGTGGCAGAGCTGTCAATTTGGAAACTCACAGTCTGAATAATTTTATTTCAATTCATCTTTTAAAATCTCTTCTCCTCTGTATGCCTCCTTCGTCTTTCTGGGTCTGCACTTGGCCAGACACGAAATCCCCTAGATTCGCACTCGAGTTCATTATCTTCTCTCTGCTTTTCCATCTCTGTCTACTTTATGCTACCGCAGAGAGTCCTGTTGCTCAAAGAGTACCTGAGACGGACTACCAGCGTCACCTGCAAGCATGTGCGAAATGCACAAGCTCAAGCCCAACCCTGGAAACATTTAATCAGAGCTTGCATTTTATCAGATTCTCCAACTGATTTGAATGTGCACTAACGTTTAAGAAGTCCTGCTGTACAATCACTGTGATTTGTGCTTCACTCATTATGTTGAAGTTTTCTATTTCTGCTGTCATATTTTTTTTCCCCTTTTGTTTTCTGGATATTCCTTTTTATAACAGCATTCTCTAGTTTATGAAAACATATACTTTACCTCTCTGATGATATAATTATACATTGTGAGGCTTTGTGGAGGTATTTTTTTTTTCCTTCTTTTTCTGTTTCTTTTTCTCTTATTCTATTTCTACCAGGCTTATGAGTCTGAATGTTGTCAACATTCGGGCGAATTTTGGGAAGACAGCTAAGACTAAATCATCAATTCAGAATACAATTTGACTTAAGCCTCTCTGTATTCAGTAAGACCAAATGCCCATCATCAGTCAATGTGCTGTCTGAGCTCAGAGCCTACTGTATCAACACACACAGAGACTAAATCCCCCATCTGTTGTCACAGGGAGGGGGAGAGAAGGAACACTCTGCTGGCTAGTGTGTGGGATCTGGTTTACAGGCCCCATACACCAACTTCTCTGTGTTTACTCTCATCGGACATGCTCACTTCGGGATGCACCATCTGTCCATCTCCAAAACTTCTTTTGAAGTTTCGGGAGCACAAGTGAGCCTCCTTCTTACCTTGGCTCCTGCAGATAGGTTTTAACTTTCCTAACTCTTACAAAGCAGTTGCCACTCATATCTCAGCATCACAAATTCAAAAACTTTACTGAGGTGTCTTGCCTCCGGCATCTTCTCTTGTGCCATTCTTCATCCTTGTGAATTCATACTTACTATCAACTGTTGTTTCGGTTGTGGGGGGATGTGATGGGATGATTTTATTTACATGTGTGTCTTGTGGTCCCTGTTTGCCAGGATGTCTCTTTTCTTTCTTTTTATCTTTAGAACAACCCTGTTTCCTACTGATTACATTGTGATAAGCTAAGATAGAAAATTAAAAAACAAAATATGCTTGGCCAAGGTGGAAAAAACTACTGAAGACGTTCATCTTGAAAGCAAGTTTTCTGACTTCAAGTCTCTTGGTCTTTCTGCTACTATTTATATCAGGGATAGGTCAGCAAACTACTGTCCATGGGCTAAATCTGGCCCACTATGTGTTTTTGAAAATAAAGTTTTACTGAAACACAATCAATATATTTTTCATGTACTATCTGTGACGGCTTCCACACTAAAGTGGCAGAGTTTTTTCCAAAGGGACTAGAAAGCCTGAAATATTTACTATCTAGACATTTATAGAAAAAGTGTGCCAATACCTGCTCTAAATCCTTACATAAGCGCTACACCTAATCACTTTATTCTAATAGCCCTATCTGAACCTTTGCACACAGTCCCACCTCTGGAAAATGTACATCTCAATCTCATTGTACTATGCAGTCAAATGCTCAACCCCTGAGCTATACCCCCACAATCTCATTGTACTATGTATGCCTTTTTTAAGAATTGTGTGTGTGTGTGTTCAACTGGTTTCTCAAGTAATTATGTAAAATGCACAATCTTTGATTGTCTTTATTTCCCAAATAACCTAGAGTCAACTTTGTTTTCATTTTTGAGAAATTTGTTCTAATGTTTATTTGTTTATTTTGAGAGAGAGACGGAGAGAGAGAGTGCACAAGCAGGGGAGGGGCAGAGAAAGAGGGAGAGAGAGAATCCCAAGTAGGCTCCACACTGTCAGCACAGAGCCAGATTCAGGGCTCAGATGTAGAAACCATGACAGCATAACCTAAGCCGAAATCAAGAGTCAGACACTCAAACGACGGACCCATCCAGGTATCCCAACTTTATTTCATTTTTGAATTCATTCTGGCTATTAAAAATATTTAGAAGTGTCTAGATATCTAGCAGATTTTTGGAAAATAACATCTGGACACCTTCTTCAGCCCTTTGGTCCAACACGGCTTATATAAGTTGGGGACTTCAGAATGTCACCACAAGCTATATAAACACATCTGGATTTTATCAAACAGCATCACCATGTCCTTGTTACACAGACAGAAGCATCTGTCATGTCTCCATTGCTTATTAATCCTAAGTAATGCTGATCTTGTTAAGCATGGACATTCAAACCAAGTCTAAGGTTCTATATCACTCATCTGGGAATCATTTACATGGATCTTTTCCTATTTATGAACCCATGAAATAAGTAAATCCAAAAAGGTAACCTAGTGGCACACACAGGCAATTCTCCAGCATGAACTCAGCAGCTTTAATATTTACATCATGTTTTTCATTTGTGTATCATTAGGAGTCCTGTTTTCAATTCATGGCATGGCTGTGATGAAGAGTTTTCATGTTTATAATTCAGACCAAAAGAATCATCATTGCCAGCATAGTTGAATTTGCTGTTCTGCCATCAAAGGCACATTCTTTGGCGATTAGCTACCATATAATAAAACCTCGCATTCCAAAACAATGAAAAACTAAATCAGCCATGGAAGAGTACATTTCAGTGAACGGAAAAACCAAACTGTGTAGAAATACTTACATTTGACCAAATATTACCAGAAGGATATTTAGGCAGATTCAGAAAGAACAGCCCAATAGTATTATTTGTAGCATTATACAAACCAAAGACAGGATAGTACAGTCCAAAAGCATCTGGACTGTGCATCAAAGGACCTGATTTCTGATCTCGTCTGTGCACTGGGGTGCTCTGTGATAGATACTTTTGCTCTCCCTAGGTATTAGCTTCATCATAAAAAGTTAAAACAGGGGCGCCTGGGTGGCGCAGTCGGTTAAGCGTCCGACTTCAGCCAGGTCACGATCTCGCGGTCCGTGAGTTCGAGCCCCGCGTCGGGCTCTGGGCTGATGGCTCAGAGCCTGGAGCCTGTTTCCGATTCTGTGTCTCCCTCTCTCTCTCTGTCCCTCCCCCGTTCATGCTCTGTCTCTCTCTGTCCCAAAAATAAATAAACATTGAAAAAAAAATTTTTTTTAATTTTTTTTAAAAAAAAGTTAAAACACAAACAAACACATACCTGTGGGTTGAATTAGGTGATCTCATACAGTCCTTGTAGCTCTCTCAATTTTAAAGCCCCAGCTACACAATTTACTGATAATTCTGTTACATACCAAATATTAATAAATTGTAAGCTTGGTGTATAAAGAAAATCCTCACTATGTAGTCTAGTCCAATAATGAGTGATTACATGTCCCCCATTTGGAAGATTCCCAATCAAACCTTTCTTACTACTGATCATTCTGAGGACTGAATAGATGTACCTTGATGTTTTGTTGCTGTTTTTGCCAACCAAAATAAAATAATATCTTCTTATGCTTCCCACAATAACTGATGTATGCCAGACATGATGGGTTTACTCAAGATCTCTGTGCATCTGAACCCAATAGAGTAACAAACCTAAGGAACATCTGAATCCTTATACCTCCATGTTAAGCAGAAGAAATACTGAACAGGAATATTAAAAAATGCAACTCACTGTTAATTCCCAGGACCACTGTGTGAATCATCAGTACTTGAGGTACATGTACAGAGTCTGGTGAGGGGTCTCCAATAACTGACTATTGTCAAGAACTGTGGACATTAAATCAGGGAAATAACAAGAGCAACACTTTTCCAGGGGATGAAACATTACGAGATGATTAGTTCCCACGTCCTAAAAGGGAAGTAAGACATTCCCTTTGTCTTCAAGAGAATACCACCATAGAGACAGTACTTAATAACCAGTCAGGGGGAACCCAAGAATGGCTCTGATAGCGGGATCAGGGTACACGGAGCCCAAGACATATTTCCAGTTTCATCCCATCACAAAGGGAATTTTCAGCAAAGCAGAACCCTTATATTCGAAAGCCTGAGGAGAAGAAGAGGAATACTTCCTAACTGAAGAGAAATTAGCGAGTCAGCTGACTCAGGAAGCAGCTTTCCAAAAGTGCTCCTCCCAGCAGAGACCTATGGAAGTGGCTCTCTGATTATAATACCCCGAGAGGAAAAACTCGGAAGCCGACATCCTTGCCTGAGCCAAGAGTGTTTTGATGGATGGCGTATGATTAGCCATGTGTATATGAAAATACCCCAGAAACAGCTTGAATTATGTTATGAACTAATATTTTCAGGCCTTTTTTTTAAAAGTAGATTTAGGTTCATAGAGGAAGGCACACAGATTTCCCATACACACCTGGCTCCCCCCCCCCCCCACCCATGAATAACTTCTTCCATCATGCACACCCCCTCCAGGGCAGGACATTTTGTTACATATGATGAATCTACACTGACACTCCAAAGTCACCCAAAGTCGGTAGTTTTCTTTAGGACTTTCTCAGCACTGTACATTCTGTGGGTTTGGACACACGTATAACATCCATCATACGATGTTTTCACTGCCCTAAAAATCCTGTGTGCTCTACCGACTCATCCCTCCCCTCCCCCCGACTCCGACCCCAATCCCTGACAACCACTGATCTTTCTTCTGTCTCTGTGGTTTTGCTTTTGGCAGAAGGTCATATAATTTGAATCATGTAGTCTTTTCAAAGTGGCTCCCTTCCCTTAGTCATGTGCATTTCAGTCTCCTCCGTGTTGGGCCAAGGTCTGAGACCCCCCTTCTGTTCAGTGCTGAAGGGTATCCACTGTGTGGACACCAGTTTATTTATTTCCATTTATCCAATGAAGGGTGGCTTGGTTGCTTCCAAGTTCCATCAATTATGAATGAGATGGCTGTAAGCAACCGTGTGAAAGTCATTGTATGGACTGAAACAGTATTTTGACCAAATTTTGGATGAGCACCCTGCCCGCCCAGATGCTTATTTTGTACCGATTCCCTGATTGTCAACATCGAGGGCTCATTTCAAAGAAAACTGTATTGATAATACTGCTGTGGGCTGAAGTGTGTCCACCAAAGGGATATGCTGAAGTCCTAGCCCCTGGTACCTGTGAATGTGACCTCCTTCAGAAATGGGGGTCACAAGATGACAGTGAGGTCAGACTCTACTGGGGAGGGAGAACTAATCCAACATGACTAGTGTCTTCATAGGAAGACAGGACAGACACACCAGAGTGCCACATGAACATGGAAGTGACTGGCCTGATGCCACTGTAGGCTAAGAGGAAGCACTACTGGCCAGAAGACCAGAAAGGGTTCAACTCAGAGGGTCAGAGGGTGCACGGCCTGGCCAACACCTTGATTCCAGGATTCTAGACACCCAAACGTAAGAGAATAAATTTCTATTGTTCTAAGCCATCTGGTTTTCAATACTTTGTTACAGCAGATATGAATATTCAGGAAATTCAGATTATTGGACCTATCTTCCACACACAAATTTTTGGATAATGACAAACTGTAACCTTGAATACAAAAAAACAAAAACAAGCAAACAACAAAACAAAACACAACAAAACAAAACGAGGGTGGATGGGGTGTTTGGGTGGCTCAGTCGGTTAAGCGTTTCACTCTTGACTTCAGCTCAGGTCATGATCTCATGGGTGATGAGCCTGCATCCGGTTGGTTCTTCACTGACAGCGCAGAGCCTGCTTGGGATTCTCTCTCTCTCGGCCCCTCCCACACTCACACAGAGCACGTGCTCTCTCTCTCACTCTCAAAATAAATAAATAAACTTAAGAAATAGGGTGGCAGAATTGAGGAAGCATGTAAAGTAAGTAAATCTTGAAAGAAAATTTCTTTACTCTCATTTTTTCCAACACAATATAAACAGTTGGTTTCCACGGAAGAGGCTATATAGGAATTCCAACTCCAAATAACAAAACTGATTTTTTTTAATTTAATAAAGCATATCGATCAATTGATCACTCTCCTTCTAACTCTGGGTTCTCACGCACCACCTCCTTAAAACCTGGGATAAGCATGAGTTGCACATTCGCATATATTTAGGCATTACTTTCGGATTGGTTCTGTCAGCCTTCTGGAAAACATTAGTGTAAAATATTTCTGATTGCTCATGGGAACTAAAAATTCATTATGTAGAAAATAGTAAGTAAATTTTTGGTTGGGAAAGAATTGCTGGCAGCAAGCTTAATGAATGTGTCATGTTAGTCACGCTTGGTTGCCTGCATTTTAATATGTTAGCTACATGCCTTTAAATTCAATATTCTGAACTTTTAAGATATTGAAACCCTTCTACGAATAATTGTCAGACTTAACATGAGTGGTACCAGCAATAAATAGAGAATGCATAAGAACGACAAGAATACAAGAGTAGCTTGCGGACTAAGCATCTGGGGTTGTTATTTGTGGAAGATGACGATAATTTTTGCTTTTAAACGACCTAAATTTTAAGGTTGAAACTGGAATGGGCTTGCTTGCTTGCTTCAGAGCTTTGATCCTTCTAGCTATTGTGGACTCTCCTTGACCTGTGAGGAGCACAGTGCAAAAAATCAACTGCCTAGAGAGTGTTACTTAGCAAAGTAAACTCCACGCAAATGACCACATTTGGGGGCTGAGGAAGAAATCGGTATTTGCTGAATAATTATGGCCAATATCACTGACTGATATGTCACTAAATGTAGAGACTGTGATTAGGAAAACACACAGATTTTTCCCCCTGATTTAATCTCCACACGAATACAAGAAGTTAGTTACTGAATGTCAGTCATCTTATGGATGAGAAAACCAAGGTTTGAGGCTTTGTGTCTAAATGCCTAGCACAAAGTAGGATTTCAAAAAATGTTTGTGAGTGGAAGGAAGGAGGGAAAGAAGGAAGGAAAAAGGGCAACTTTTAAAAAGGACGGAAGGAAGGAAGGGATGGGGAGTGGGAAGGAGGAAGGGAGCAACAAGGAAGTCTGACTGATTCTCAATAATATCGCTAAAATTTCAAGTTCCAAAACTCAGGATTAGGTAACCGTTCTAACACATTTATTTTCATTGGTATTCTTTCTGTATTTTTTTCTAAAGCTCTGTCAATCTTGACATTGTCGTTTGCTAAAAAAAAAAGGAGATCTTCCCTTCTTTCGGGTACCCTACAGGATCCCAAACACAGAGAATAGATGTTAAGATGTTCGTGTGGCCTTACATGTTTTATGCCCATATTTTGTAGCAAACTCACATCCAAAAATGTAAGGTGGAAATACGATACAGAAAGTTACTGAAAGAATTAAGTAATAAAAATAAAAGCACTAACACAAAGGATGATGGTTAAATGAAATCGTTCTGGTGTAAGACTCTTATATTTTACATGAAGTGATACAGTATCAAATCTAAGTACATTATCATAAGTTAAAAAGCATATTTTAATCCCCAGAATAATTTTTTTTCTTTCTCTCTTTTTTTTTTCTTTTGAGTTAGAGAGAGAGAGGAGGAGGAGAGGAGCATAGAGACGGAGAGAGAATCTTAAGCAGGCTCCATGCCCAGCGCAGAGCCCAATGCAGGGCTTGATCTCATGGCCGTGAGATCATGACCTGGACCAAAATCAAGAGTCAGATGCTTAGCCTACTAAGCTATCCAGGTGACCCCTCCAGAATAACTATTAAAAAAAATAACAGAGGGAGATATATTTGAAAAGTCAACAGAGGCTTAAAAGTGAAGTATTATGAAAAAATACTGTTAGTCAAAAAAAAAAAAAAAGATAACAAAAAGAAGAGGAACAAATAAAAGATCATATGGGGTAGATGAAAATAAATTAAGAACCACTGTGATAAATATATCAAATTATTTTTATTTACATTACATTAAGTGTATGTGTATTAAACTGAAAAGCAGACATTCTCAAACGGGTTGAAAAATCAAAATTCAACAATTTTTTTTCTAGAAGAGATGAACTTTATTTATATAAATACAATTTCATTTGAAAGCAAAAACATGGAAAGGGAAATTATGCAAGTATGAAGCATAAGAAAGCTGGCTTATGCAAACAATGGACAAAATAAATGGAAATATAAGGAATTCGACTAAAGAGAGGCATCCCATAGAAGTAAAATGACCAATGCAGGTAGAAGACACAAAAACCCTAAAAGTATTTGCATTGAAAAGTAGCTTCAAAACCTATGAAGTCAAATGGACAGAACTAAAGGAAGAAAGAATAAGACAAATACAAAACTAGAGTTAAATGTAATACTCTGTGTTAGAAGCTGATTAAACAACTGGACAAAAGTCAGTAAGTATACAGAGGATCCGAACAACCCAATAAACACCCTGATGTGACAAATATTTACAGAACACTACACCACCCAGTAACTGCAGAAAACACATTCTTTCCAAGGATATACGGAATGTCTGCCAGTGTACATTCTCTGATAAAAGCAGAAAGCGGCAAAATAACATACGTTGAAACTCATTCCCAGTATTTGAAAATTTAGACAACAGACTTTGGGATGACCACTGATGGTTGAATAAAAAGATCAAGAGGAAAATTAGAAATATTTAAAACTCAACAACAATGAAGGTTTTTTAGCACTTCAAAATCGATGGGATGCCACTAATGGTGTGTTTAAAGAAGAAATTTATAGTTTTGACGAGTTGTATTTGAAAACAAGAAAGGTTAAAAAAGCAGTGAAATAAGTTTACCAAAAATAATTTAGAAAAATATGACCGAATTAAACTCAAAGTAAGTAGGACATAGAATTATTATCCTTGTAAAGACAGAAATCAGTGAAACAGAAATGTGATAGAGAAAATATTCAAAGCCAAAAGTGGATTTACTGAAAACAAACAAACAACCAACCAAACCAGTATTAAAACTGATAAACCTCAGGGTGCCTGGGTGGCTCGGTCAGTTAAGGGTCTGACTTCGGCTCAGGTCATGTTCTCGAAGTTCGTGGGTTCGAGGTCCGCATCAGGCTCTGTGCTGACAGCTCAGAGCCTGGAGCCTGCTTCGGATTCTGTGTCTCCCTCTCTCTCTGTCCTTCCCCTGCTCACTCTCTCTCTCAAAAATAAATATATGTTAAAAATTTTTTTTGAATCCTAAAAAAAAATTGATAAACCTAAAGAAAGGCTAAATTAAAAAGTGAGGCAAAACAAGTTCCCAATCTCAGGGATGAAAAAGGAGGTATCACTAAAGTGCCTCTGGCCTCAGAAGAAGGAATATGATGAACAATCTAGTTAAATAATTTGACCACTAAGATGAAATAGTACAAATTCTTTTTAAAATTAATTTAAAACCATGAAATAGAAGATTGGGATAGGTTTTTAAAAAGAAAAAGTTTGAATTATCAAAACCTTCCTCATAAAGAAAACAAGTTCAGACGCTTTCAGGGGTGAATTCTACCACTTAAAGAGAACATATTACCACTTGTACACAAACTTTCAGAAAAACAGGAAAAGGAACATTTCCCAGCTGGTCTTATGTGGCTGGCATAATCTGGGTACCAAATCTTGACAAGACATGAGAAGAAATCAAAGAGTGGGACCAAAATCTCTAAAAATATAGATTTAAACACTCTTAAAATACTAACAACTAACATACAATAATATATAAAAGAGTAACTCATAACCACAAAGCAGAGTTTGCAAGAATGCAAAAGAAAATAACATGTTTTTAAAATTGAAAATCATTCAAGGGTAATCATCACATTAATGTAATAAAGGGGAAAAGCACATCTCAAGCCATCTAAATACATGCAGAATAAAATGGCTGACACAATGCAAGATCTATCAGCATTTTCTTTTTTTAAAGAAAGAAGATAATGGAGGGAAAGTATCTTAGGACACTAGGAAGAAAAGGGAGATTTTAGGCCCGAGAGAGGGAAACAAAGAAGAATTATAGCCAACAGAAATAATTACTGGTGAAATACTGAAAGTGTCCCCACTAATATGTGAAATAGGTAAGGTGCTAGTATTCAGCAATTCTGTCCAACATTGTACTAGAAATTCTATCTGGTGTAAATGAGCAAGAAAAACAAATTAAAAGCTTCAAGTTTTGAATACAAAGAAGCAAAATTTCACCATTCACAAATGACACAATTTGTTATGCAGAAGGTCCTAAGGACTATATAAAACAACTATCTGAATCAACAAATAAACTTAGCACATCACAGGAGAGAAAATTATATTTATGATTACCAGCAGGAAATAATTGGAAAATACAATGTAAAGCTCCATTTAAAATAGTTTTAAAAAAGCAATATAAAATTAACAAGATAAGTTCAAGATCACTGAACCATGAACCATAAGTCATTATCAAAATAAAATTTTATAAGTACATTAATGGAAAGATATATTAAGTTTCGGATTGAAAACTCAATATTGTTAAAATGTCAACTATCTCCTAATCAATCTATAGATTCAAAATCTCAGTCCTACTCACAGTTTTTATAAGAGAAATTAACAAACTGGCTGAAAAATGTATACAGAAATCCAAAAACCTTAGACATAATTACTACATAATTTTGAACAGTAATCAAGACAATGTGATACTGGCATAGAGTCAAAGCAGTGAATTACACAAAATAAAGATTCTGAAACACCCACCCACGTGTGGAAATTTGATTCTTTGCAAAGGCATTAAATCCACTAACTTATGAAAACAAACTATTTTCAATAAACAATGCTGAAACAAGTGGATACCCATGTCAAAAGAAAAGAAAACCATCAACCCGTCACAAACCATAAAAAAATCAATTTGAGACGGATTGTAGATTGAAATAAATACGTCAAAACTAAAATAACTTCTAAAAGAAAATATAGGGGGTGCCTGGGTGGCTAAGTTGGTTAAGCATCCAACTCTTGATCTCAGCTCAGGTCATAATCTCACGGGTTCTTGAGTTGAAGCCCCACATCAGATTCTGCACGGACAGTGCAGAGGCCACTTGGATGCGTCTCCCTCTCTTTCTATCCCTTCCTTACTCATTCACTCTCTCTCTCCCTCAAAAATAAATATACATACATACATACATACAGGGAATACAGGAGGACATTCTACCACCTTGGGTTAACAAATGTTTACCAGAAAGAACAAAGAAACCAGTAACTAAAAAAATTTGATAAAAGAGACTTTATCAAAATGAAAAGCTTCTTGTCATCAAAAAATATTGATTCCAGGCCAGGTAAAGACCTGAAGAGAATACTGAAGAGTCACAGCACATAAAAGACTTAAATCTAGGATATAAACTATTCCACCCAGTTAGGGGAAAAAAAATATTTCAGGAAATATGTGGACAAAGGAATCTGAGCAGTCAATGCACAAGAAAAGAAGGATGTCACTATGGTCAATGACCCATAAAAAAGTATCAATATTTTTGGTTTCCAGAGAAATATAAATTAAATTATAATGAGATACCAGTAGACATGCAAGAGAATGACCAAAATCAGGATTCACAAAATCGCTGGTTGTGGTGTAAAATAATCCACTCCCTGGGAAAAGAAAGTTGCTTTTAAACTTAAATATTTATCTCCTTATGGTCCAATAATTACATTCCTAGATAAATGCATAGGGATATAAAAACTTATTTATAAACATCATATAATATTCTTGGCATCTTAATTCACAATAGCTAACAAACATAATGTCTGTTGAAAGGGGAGTAAGTTAAGAAATAGTGGCATATTCATTCCAAGAAACTCAACTTAGGAACAAAGAGAATGTAGTCCCGATTCGTGCAACTACGTCAACAAGTCTGAGTTACTATGCAGAAAGAAAAGAGTCGGACACCAAAGAGTACATATTTGATCCTGTTCACATAACATTCTAATCCAGGCAAAACTAATCTATGAAGAAAAACATCAGAAGGATGGCTGCTTCTAGGGAGGAATGGATCATAAAGGATACAAGGGATCTTTATCCTTTATGAAATATTCTGTATCTTGATAGGGATGTGGGCTACAGAGGTGCTGAGTCACCTCTAAAACTCCAAAACTCTATTCTAAAAACACAATGAATTATAAACGTAAGGTGTGTACATTTCACTGGTGAATTTTACCTCAGAGAGGAGTTGTAGACAAATAGTGACTTTCATTAATAAGTTTGCTTTTCATATCGATAAAGGGGTTGAAAAGATGAAATTAATTTTGGTGTCTTCCACACTTACACAAATCAATAGATACACTGAGAATAATGGAAGCCAGTTTTCTCTCCATTGAGGAGGTACAGATAGAGATACGACAACTGGGAGGCACTCACTTTTATCTGACTGGAGACAGTAAGAGATTATAGACTCATATGTAGATACAGATGTTAAGCACAGATATATGCTTCTATGTGTGTGTATACACACGTTAGCTCTCTGGTATGAAAGGGTATGGAAGCAACAGCATACTCACAGCAATGAGCACACATGGGAACTAGGTTTTGTTTTGTGTGCATACCACTGAACACAAAAAGGAACCAAGGTCTTTGTTTTTGTTGTTGTCGTTGTTGTTTTTAAAGAAATGCTTGATTCCAGGACTGGGGAAGGAAAAGTTCAAGCCAAAGCTGGGTAATCTTGTGCTAGAAAGTGGGACAGTGTTCAAAGAATCAAAGAGGCGTGGCAGGATGGCATTGAAGCCTTCTGGAAATGACTTTCTCTGGCCAAATCTGGGGCAGTTTTAGCAACAAAATAAATAATGTGAATCTTAGATTCTGTAGGGGCTAAGGACTGACTGCCCCCAAACGGGTCACTTTTGCATGAACATTATTTTGAGTTCCACGTAATCAAAACCTAGCAAATGCAAGGAGAATTTTTCTGGTCCTCAACTACCAAAATTTATAATGGAAAGAAGAGTCTATACCTAGAAGAGAGCTATTAACAGAGACTCCCTTTTACCTAAGAAACTTATCTGCATAATAGAGCAAATTTTGGTTTTCAAAACCTCTTTCACTTTCCTGCTAATGGCCTTCCTCCCCTTTGTGTCTTCAGAGCCTACCCTCTCTTTACCTCATGTAAGCTTCCTGTTGGCTCACTGTCTTTGGAATTTCTTGTCTCCATGGATTCCCCATACATATGACTAGTAAGTTTGATTGTGTCCTGTTAATCTGTCTAATGTCAATATGACTCTAAGTCCAGCTAGAAGGACCATAGGGCAGAGGAAGGTCTTCCTCCTCAACATATCCTTCTACATATTGCTAGCATGGACACATGGCCATGACTAGGTGACAAAATGAACACGGCCAATATCAGGATGAAGTGGCCTCAACTGCCTACTTGTATGATGTGCTGGGAAGAACGGAGCATCTATTTGGTGGCACCCCTGCCATAATATAAGTCTCATTATGAGGAAATCTTAAGACAACTCCAAATTTGGGAATATTCTTCCAAAATAATAAATGCATAAAACAAAAACCCTATAGTCTTCAAAAAAAAAATTAAGATCAAGGAACAAAAACAAAGCTAAGGAACTGTCCCATTGGCAAAGGACTTAAAAGACATAGTTAATTCCTAAGGGTGATCGTTGACTGGATCTTGGACCAGAGAATAAGTATCAAGCTTTAAATATTATTGGGAAAATCAAGAAAATGTGTACGTGGAATGTTGTTTCCATAATGATATGTAAATGTTGCACTTCCTAATTTTGATAACTGTCCTTTGGTTTCATAAGGCTATTTCTTTGATCTTAGGGAAGAGACACGGAAGGACATAGGGTAGTAAACATCATGATGTCTCCAACATCCTCACTAATAGTTAGAAACGAACTGTATATATAAAGATATGAAAAAGACACAAGCGGCCAAGCGTAAGCAGTTGGTAAATCTGGGCAGGGCTCTTGGAGTTCTTTGTGTTATTTGTGCAACTTCTCTGCAATTTTCAAACGTCAAAGTGAAAAGAAACAAACAAAAAAAAAAAGCAAATTTAGAAGTATCGTACATGCGTGGGTCGGTAAATTAAAAGCTACAACTAGTTGACAGATGGGGGCTGATCACTCAGAAGAGTGAGTTTTTAGGGAACAGCTCTCTCTTTCACCAGCAGTAGCTTCTGTGGGCTACAATCACAACACCATACAACTTCAAAGGAACCTACAATAAGGATCCAAATTATGTCCTTGCTAGCTACCAACTGGCTTTCACTGCAAATAGCAAATCCTTGTATTCCAAAGATTGCTTCAACCAACTTTTCCCACCTAGCTGTCTCCCCGCACATCCCACAGTCCCCAAATAGTAGGTCATTTGCAAGCCCTCGCGATCACTTTCCCCATTTCTCCACGCCCCCGTGTGGTAGTCAAGGTAGTCTTATCGCCATCGACTCTCGTGGACCTCTTTGTGCCTCAGAAGGAAAGCCGTTCCTTTTTCTCAATTCAACTTCTTTCTTTCCACGACAACCTTTTCCTCACCTGTTGATCTCCTCCTGTCCGGCCTCCGAAATAAGGATCTCACTCTATCGCGCTGAACAGAAGCTCCCGGTCCTCCTCTCTCTGTGTTCATTTTTATTGTACCTTTAGTGCATACTGATATATTTTCCATATGTTTACATATGCGTATGTATGTTTGTGTGTGTATAGCCATTCCCTTGCCTTACATGCATATCAAGTAGACACATGAATACTCTCTATATGCACATGTATATATTTTATTTCCTTACCATAAAAAATAACTAATACTTTAACCAAACATTCCTTTGAATGTGTTGTCTCTTTGAATCTCCTCCTGTGAGCACTGTAACCTCAGCAACCCCAAGACATGTAGGGTTTTTTTCAAGACTTTATTTTTAGAGCAGTTTGAGGTTTATAGCAAAACTCAACAGAAGATAGAGATTTTCCATGCACCCTAGGCACCTGCACAGCCTCCCTCCCTCATTATCAACATCACTCAGCAGAACAGCCTTTTGGTGGTGGTGGTGCTGTTGTTTTACCAAGGCTGCTCCTACACGGACACATCACACTCACCCAAACCCAAAGTACACACAGTACCTTCGGGTTCAGTCTTGGTGGTGTCCATTTTATAAGTTTGGACAAAGGTATAACGCCATTTGCATTGTTATAACATAAACAGTACTTTCACTGTCCTAATCATCCTCTGGGCTCTGGCTATCCATCTCTCCTACTACAAATACATGACTTTTGAGGGATTGTGTTTACTACGAACCAGGATGTTTACATGGGTGAAAAGCTTCTTAAAAAAATCCCTTGGTTGCACAGTCACCATACTATACATCAGAGTTCAGTGCTGCTATTAACTTTATTCTATATAAAGAGGAAACAGAAAAATCCAAGGAATTAAGTTACCCAACATGTGATTAATCACCAGAGGAGTAGGCTTTGAACCAGGGAGTCTGACTCCAGAATGCATTGTCTTAGTCAGTGTACCATGTTCCACAATCCTAGATTCCTTCACTGCTTACAGCAAGATCCCCTCCCCACTTCCACAGTGCAGAACTGGAAAGACTGTCCTCAGGGTGACCGGGGCTTCTCTCAGGGTCTCCTGGACTTGGCATTGTTTGGAAAGAGTATAACACTCATTTAAAAGCTTTGCTGCTAGAACAGGAAAGAAATGAATTTGAGTTCCAGCCCCCCTACTGCCTATGTTTCGTGTTTCCAACACTGACCTAAGTCAGGTTCTTTATCTATATTCAGTGGGAGTGAAAACAGACTCTCCTGCTTTCACTGTATATGGTTTCCGTTCAGAGTTACATTAAATGTGGTCATGCATGACAGAATGTTCAGCACAGGGCTTAACACTTATATGTTTAACATTTAGTTACTTCAACTTACTTTGACAGAAGAATATTTTCAGCACCAGACATTGACAAACAGGAAGGAGTTAAAGGGAGGCAGACAAGAAGGTTAAAAACAATGCCTTAAAAAATATTTGTGGTAAATAAGAATTTTATACTTGGAGAAGAGGTTTGGGAGAGTCTCAAATATCTGAAGACTGTTCCGCGGACTATGAAGCAGACCGTCCGGTATAATCCCACGGGAGGGAAAAATGTCCAAAGGACAGAACTTCTAACGAAGCAAATGTTGATTCAATAGAAGTAAGAACCGAAAATAGTCAACTAATCGTCACTTCCATGAGAATCTCTGAAATACGGAGTTAGAAGAGATGGGTAAGAAATGGATCAGAGGTTCTCAAATCTGCTCACGCAAGAGCGTCAACTGGGAAGGTGATCAAATATGCAAATGTCAGGACTCCACATTCCAGAGATTCTGATTTAATACATAGAGATCGTGTAGTGGCATCAGCATTTTAAAAACCTTCCCAGATGAATCTACCACACGGCCATGGCCAAGAATGAGTCAATCCAATGGTCTCCAGATTCCAATAAAACTCTCTAATTCTGGGACAGTTTAAGTGGACTGAATCTCTACTTTAAAGATGAAAAGATATAAAAGCCCCTGCATTCTGTGTAACAGACTCATCTTATGAGGTAGCCAAGCATAAACAGAAATCAATAAACTGCCTTTCTCTGGCCCATTTTCTGCAGCCGTCCTATTCTAAAACCATGCTGAACTTAACTGAGGAACTATGGCCGCCTCAAGCCATCAAATTGTCTAGCTTTTTTTTTTTTTTATATATGAAATTTATTGCCAAATTGGTTTCCATACAACACCCAGGGCTCATCCCAAAAGGTGCCCTCCTCAATACCCATCACCCACCCTCTCCTCCCTCCCACCCCCCATCAACCCTTAGTTTGTTCTCACTTCTCAACAGTCTCTTATGCTTTGGCGCTCTCCCACTCTAACCTCTTTTTTTTTTTTTTCCCTTCCCCTCTCCCATGGGTTCCTGTTAAGTTTCTCAGGATCCACATAAGAGTGAAACCATATGGTATCTGTCTTTCTCTGTATGGCTTATTTCACTTAGCATCACACTCTCCAGTTCCATCCACGTTGCTACAAAAGGCCATATTTCATTTTTTCTCATTGCCACGTAGTATTCCATTGTGTATATAAACCACAATTTCTTTATCCATTCATCAGTTGATGGACATTTAGGCTCTTTCCATAATTTGGCTATTGTTGAGAGTGCTGCTATGAACATTGGGGTACAAGTGCCCCTATGCATCAGTACTCCTGTGTCCCTTGGATAAATTCCTAGCAGTGCTATTGCTGGGTCATAGGGTAGGTCTATTTTTAATTTTCTGAGGAACCTCCACACTGCTTTCCAGAGCGGCTGCACCAATTTGCATTCCCACCAACAGTGCAAGAGGGTTCCCGTTTCTCCACATCCTCTCCAGCATCTATAGTCTCCTGATTTGTTCATTTTGGCCACTCTGACTGGCGTGAGGTGATACCTGAGTGTGGTTTTGATTTGTATTTCCCTGATAAGGAGCGACGCTGAACATCTTTTCATGTGCCTGTTGGCCATCCGGATGTCTTCTTTAGAGAAGTGTCTATTCATGTTTTCTGCCCATTTCTTCACTGGGTTATTTGCTTTTCGGGTGTGGAGTTTGGTGAGCTCTTTATAGATTTTGGATACTAGCCCTTTGTCCGATATGTCATTTGCAAATATCTTTTCCCATTCCGTTGGTTGCCTTTTAGTTTTGTTGGTTGTTTCCTTTGCTGTGCAGAAGCTTTTTATCTTCATAAGGTCCCAGTAATTCACTTTTGCTTTTAATTCCCTTGCCTTTGGGGATGTGTCGAGTAAGAGATTGCTACGGCTGAGGTCAGAGAGGTCTTTTCCTGCTTTCTCCTCTAAGGTTTTGATGGTTTCCTGTCTCACATTCAGGTCCTTGATCCATTTTGAGTTTATTTTTGTGAATGGTGTGAGAAAGTGGTCTAGTTTCAACCTTCTGCATGTTGCTGTCCAGTTCTCCCAGCACCATTTGTTAAAGAGACTGTCTTTTTTCCATTGGATGTTCTTTCCTGCTTTCTCAAAGATGAGTTGGCCATACGTTTGTGGGTCTAGTGCTGGGGTTTCTATTCTATTCCATTGGTCTATGTGTCTGTTTTTGTGCCAATACCATGCATGCTGTCTTGATGATGACAGCTTTGTAGTAGAGGCTAAAGTCTGGGATTGTGATGCCTCCTGCTTTGGTCTTCTTCTTCAAAATTGCTTTGGCTATTCGGGGCCTTTTGTGGTTCCATATGAATTTTAGGATTGCTTGTTCTAGTTTCGAGAAGAATGCTGGTGCAATTTTGATTGGGATTGCATTGAATGTGTAGATAGCTTTGGGTAGTATTGACATTTTGACAATATTTATTCTTCCAATCCATGAGCAGGGAATGTCTTTCCATTTCTTTAAATCTTCTTCAATTACCTTCATAAGCTTTCTATAGTTTTCAGCATACAGATCCTTTACATCTTTGGTTAGATTTATTCCTAGGTATTTTATGCTTCTTGGTGCAATTGTGAATGGGATCAGTTTCTTTATTTGTCTTTCTGTTGCTTCATTGTTAGTGTATAAGAATGCAACTGATTTCTGTACATTGATTTTGTATCCTGCAACTTTGCTGAATCCACGTATCAGTTCTAGCAGACTTTTGGTGGAGTCTATCGGATTTTCCGTGTATAATATCATGTCATCTGCAAAAAGCGAAAGCTTGACTTCATCTTTGCCAATTTTGATGCCTTTGATTTCCTGTTGTTGTCTGATTGCTGATGCTAGAACTTCCAGCACTATGTTAAACAACAGTGGTGAGAGTGGGCATCCCTGTCGTGTTCCTGTTCTCAGGGAAAAAGCTCTCAGTTTTTCCCCGTTGAGGATGATGTTAGCTGTGGGCTTTTCATAAATGGCTTTTATGATCTTTAAGTATGTTCCTTCTATCCCGACTTTCTCAAGGGTTTTTATTAAGAAAGGGTGCTGGATTTTGTCAAAGGCCTTTTCTGCATCGATTGACAGGATCATATGGTTTTTCTCTTTTTTTTTGTTAATGTGATGTATCACGTTGATTGATTTGCGAATGTTGAACCAGCCCTGCATCCCAGGAATGAATCCCACTTGATCATGGTGAATAATTCTTTTTATATGCCGTTGAATTCGATTTGCTAGTATCTTATTGAGAATTTTGGCATCCATATTCATCAGGGATATTGGCCTGTAGTTCTCTTTTTTTACTGGGTCTCTGTCTGGTTTAGGAATCAAAGTAATACTGGCTTCATAGAATGAGTCTGGAAGTTTTCCTTCCCTTTCTATTTCTTGGAATAGCTTGAGAAGGATAGGTATTATCTCTGCTTTAAACGTCTGGTAGAACTCCCCTGGGAAGCCATCTGGTCCTGGACTCTTATTTGTTGGGAGATTTTTGATAACCGATTCCATTTCTTCGCTGGTGATGGGTCTGCTCAAGCTTTCTATTTCCTCCTGATTGAGTTTTGGAAGAGTGTGGGTGTTCAGGAATTTGTCCATTTCTTCCAGGTTGTCCAATTTGTTGCCATATAATTTTTCATAGTATTCCCTGATAATCGTTTGTATCTCTGAGGGATTGGTTGTAATCATTCCATTTTAATTCATGATTTTATCTATTTGGGTCATCTCCCGTTTCTTTTTGAGAAGCCTGGCTAGAGGTTTGTCAATTTTGTTTATTTTTTCAAAAAACCAACTCTTGGTTTCATTGATCTGCTCTACAGTTTTTTTAGATTCTATATTGTTTATTTCTGCTCTGATCTTTATTATTTCTCTTCTTCTGCTGGGTTTAGGCTGCCTTTGCTGTTCTGCTTCTATTTCCTTTAGGTGTGCTGTTAGATTTTGTATTTGGGATTTTTCTTGTTTCTTGGGATAGGCCTGAATTGCAATGTATTTTCCTCTCAGGACTGCCTTCGCTGCGTCCCAAAGCGTTTGGATTGTTGTATTTTCATTTTCGTTTGTTTCCATATATTTTTTAATTTCTTCTCTAATTGCCTGGTTGACCACTCATTCGTTAGTAGGGTGTTGTTTAACCTCCATGCTTTTGGAGGTTTTCCAGACTTTTTTCTGTGGTTGATTTCAAGCTTCATAGCATTGTGGTCTGAAAGTATGCATGGTATGATTTCAATTCTTGTAAACTTATGAAGGGCTGTTTTGTGACCCAGTATATGATCGATCTTGGAGAATGTTCCATGTGCACTCGAGAAGAAAGTATATTCTGTTGCTTTGGGATGCAGAGTTCTAAATATATCTGTCAAGTCCATCTGATCCAATGTCTCATTCAGGGCCCTTGTTTCTTTATTGACCGTGTGTCTAGATGATCTATCCATTTCTGTAAGTGGGGTGTTAAAGTCCCCTGCAATTACCACATTCTTATCAATAAGGTTGCTTGTGTTTATGAGTAATTGTTTTATATATTTGGGCGCTCCGGTATTCGGCGCATAGACATTTACAATTGTTAGCTCTTCCTGATGGATAGACCCTGTCACTATTATATAATGTCCTTCTTCATCTCTTGTTACAGCCTTTAATTTAAAGTCTAGTTTGTCTGATATAAGTATGGCTACTCCAGCTTTCTTTTGGCTTCCAGTAGCATGATAAATAGTTCTCCATCCCCTCACTCTCAATCTAAAGGTGTCCTCAGGTCTAAAATGAGTCTCTTGTAGACAGCAAATAGATGGGTCTTGTTTTTTTTATCCATTCTGATACCCTATGTCTTTTGGTTGGCGCATTTAATCCATTTACATTCAGTGTTATTATAGAAAGATATGAGTTTAGAGTCATTGTGATGTCTGTATGTTTTATGCTTGTAGTGATGTCTCTGGTACTTTGTATCACAGGGTCCCCCTTAGGATCTCTTGTAGGGCTGGTTTAGTGGTGACAAATTCCTTCAGTTTTTGTTTGTTTGGGAAGACCTTTATCTCTCCTTCTATTCTAAATGACAGACTTGCTGGATAAAGGATTCTCGGCTGCATATTTTTTCTGTCTAGCACCCTGAAAATCTCGTGCCAATTCTTTCTGGCCTGCCAAGTTTCAAAAGAGAGATCAGTCACGAGTCTTATAGGTCTCCCTTTATATGTGAGGGCACGTTTACCCCTTGCTGCTTTCAGAATTTTCTCTTTATCCTTGTATTTTGCCAGTTTCACTATGATATGTCGTGCAGAAGATCGATTCAAGTTACGTCTGAAGGGAGTTCTCTGTGCCTCTTGGATTTCAATGCCTTTTTCCTTCCCCACTTCAGGGAAGTTCTCAGCTATTATTTCTTCAAGTACCCCTTCAGTACCTTTCCCTCTCTCTTCCTCCTCTGGGATACCAATTATGCGTATATTATTTCTTTTTAGTGTATCACTTAGTTCTCTAATTTTCCCCTCATACTCCTGGATTTTTTTATCTCTCTTTTTCTCAGCTTCCTCTTTTTCCATAACTTTATCTTCTAGTTCACCTATTCTCTCCTCTGCCTCTTCAATCCGAGCTGTGGTGGTTTCCATTTTGTTATGCATTTCATTTAAAGCGTTTTTCAGCTCCTCGTGACTGTTCCTTAGTCCCTTGATCTCTGTAGCAAGAGATTCTCTGCTGTCAGCTATACTGTTTTCAAGCCCAGCGATTAATTTTATGACTATTATTCTAAATTCACTTTCTGTTATATTATTTAAATCCTTTTTGATCAGCTCATTAGCTGTTGTTATTTCCTGGAGATTCTTCTGAGGGGAATTCTTCCGCTTGGTCATTTTGGATAGTCCCTGGCGTGGTGAGGACCTGAAGGGCACTTCCCCTGTGCTGTGGTGTATAACTGGAGTTGGTGGGCGGAGCCGCAGTCAGACCTGATGTCTGCCCCCAGCCCACCGCTGGGGCCACAGTCAGACTGGTGCGTGCCTTCTCTTCCCCTCTCCTAGGGGCGGGATTCACTGTGGGGTGGGGTGGCCTGTCTGGGCTACTTGCACACTGCCAGGCTTGTGATGCTGGGGATCTGGCGTCTTAGCTGGGGTGGGTAGGCAAGGTGCACAGGGGCAGGAGGGGCAGGCTTAGCTTGCTTCTCCGTAGGTGATCCACTTAAGGAGGGGCCCTGTGGCAGCAGGAGGGAGTCAGATCCGCTGCCGGAGGTTTGGCTCCGCAGAAGCGCAGAGTTGGGTGTTTGCGCGGAGCGAGCAAGTTCCCTGGCAGGAACTGGTTCTCTTTGGGATTTTGGCTGGGGGATGGGCGGGGGAGATGGCGCTGGCGAGCGCCTTTGTTCCCCACCAAACTGAGCTCTGTCGTCAGGGGGCTCAGCAGCTCTCCTTCCCTTTGTCCTCCAGCCTTCCCGCTTTCTGAGCAGAGCTGTTAACTTATGACCTCCCAGCCGCTAAGTCGCGCTTGCTGTCGGAACACAGTCCGTCAGGCCCCTCCGCTTTTTGCAAGTCAGACTTGGGGGCTCTGCTTGGCCGGCGAGCCGCCCCTCCGCCCCGGCTCCCTCCCGCCAGTCCGTGGAGCGCGCACCGCCTCGCCGCCCTTCCTACCCTCTTCCGTGGGCCTCTCGTCTGCGCTTGGCTCCGGCGACTCCGTTCTGCTAATCCTCTGGCGGTTTTCTGGGTTATTTAGGCAGGTGGAGGTGGAATCTAAGTGATCAGCAGGACGCGCGGTGAGCCCAGTGTCATCCTACGCTGCCATCTTCCCTCCCTCCCAAATTGTCTAGCTTTTAATGGCTGTTCCAACCCCCAATTTTTTAAATCCCTGTGGTCTTCAGCCATGCCCTTTCTTATTTTGTGTATTCTCCTGAAGAACACTGTCTCTCTGGCTTAGCGCACGATTCTACGCGGCTGAATCCTTAACCACTAAGCGTCCCCAAACTGTCATTTCTGTCAGTCATAAACTCTTTCAATTTGAACAAACAAGCATACTTCTGGAATATACCTCTAGTGATAAAGTTATTTTCCCCGTGCAGTATGAGGCCTTTTAATGGATTTTAAAAATTTTATTCAAATACCTAACATGTCGACTATTGTTAACAACAGCCTGACGATCTATCACCTCACTTATGCTCCGTGATTATCTCCTCCTACCGACACCATCATTGACTCTTTCCTAGGCCCACGGGCTTTCTTCGTCTTCTTCTTGCTCTCCAAGAACACTTGTTCTTGTTAGGATCGCTGCTCACACTGTTCCCTCTGACCTCTGCCCTTTCACGGCAGAAGCTCCATAACGTTCTCCCCCCTCTTGCTTCTAACCAGTCCCACTCCGTCACAGACGCCATCCTTGAGCAACCAAACTCTCTTACGTCTCAACGTTACCTCTAATAGCACACCTCACTTCATGTCATGCTTTCTGTTTCTTCTTCGCCTTTTTTTTTACATCTTCTTCCCGCAAATGGGTAAGCTCCCTGAGGGCGGAGACTCGACTCTGACTATTGGTTCATCCACAGGGCTCGTAATGGTGCCTCACACCTAAGAGCCACTCAGTAAATATCTGCTGAATGGGTGAATGAGCCAAAGGATGGATAATGGGGAGATTTCAGTGCTGAGGACTAGGACTTGCCAGTCGTACTAGGTCTGCAGACAAACTAGGTTTGGAGAACCTTGCTTTCCTCTGTATCAAAGTCCCTGTTTGCAGAAAGAAGAGTCATTTCCAGGAGGAAAAGGGATTTGAGAGCTGGGTGGAACTTCAGATTTCCACTGTGTCCATGATTCCGTAAAAATGTGTGCTAGTTAACCTAACTCACAATGGAATACACGACAGAGCCGGCACGCACCAGTAAGGAGGCACGCAAAGCTACAGGTTGTAAGAGGCGTAACCCCCAAGCCCTGCGCGACGAAGGTACGCACCGTGAACCGTTATGCTTTCAAGGTAGAATATTCTCTCGGCTTTTAAAAAGGATTTCCCCAAAGCAATAAACAGAGCAATTCAATTATCAGTTCAATTTAATTACTGGGTAATATACTTAATTGATATACTCTAATTCCGGTCCTGTTAAACGTAACAAATCTCGGGTGTGAAATAATTTTCACAACCCACATAAAAATAGTGATAACATCAGTGCAATTTCACATTCTGCATACAGTGTACACTTCAGCTCAACCTGTAATTAAAGCATACATTACAAATATAAATGGTTTGTATACATAAGTAGTGTGAGCGTAAAAGAGGTGCATAGATGCATTTATCAACTGAACTTGATTTACGATTTCTCTGGAGGATCTATGTGGCAAAAAAAAAATGTTTGAGCTAGCAGAAGTCTCGGCTTATTTACAAAATTTCTAACAGTGCTGCTGTACAGGTAAGGCGTTTACCAAGGCCACTTAACCCCTATTTAATTTACAAATTGACTCCTAATACTCCATACCCCTATGCCGACAGCACAAAAACACGGCCTGGTCAAATGCCTTATTGTTCTCTGTATGGCAAAGTCCTATACCAACTCTAAAATGAGCCAATATAAATATGAATTACTTGTTTTTACCCATTACCAAATTTTGTTTAAATTGGAATTATATGAAAATTTGGATATACATGAAGGAAAGGGCTACAGAAAAGGAATTTACACAAATATCCCTCAGTGTATTCAAGCCAATCATGCTTGAAAGCAGAATGCAATGGTTCAGGTAAATAACCAAAATAGAAAGGAGGAGGAGGAGGAGGAGGAGGAGAAGGAGGAGGAGGAGGAGGAGAGGGAGGGGAGAGGGAGAAGAAGAGAAAAAACAGTAAGAAGAAAAAGAGAAGGAGCATGAAAGGATGGGTTCCCATCATACACTGGGGCAATAATGTACACGGGAAGATAAATCACGGTGCCAAACCAAGCGCAAAAATATTAAAGCCCATCACTGCTGTTAAATAATGAAATACACATTTTTCTAAATTTTATTTTATAGTAATTTTTATTGCCCAAAGTGTCTTATCTGGTGACGGAGAAAGAGACACAGAGATTTACACACATCATACTGATAACACGGGAGAAGAGAGTCCACTGGAAGGCATGGGGGCTAGACATTTACTTTCAGTCCTAGTGCAACTATAACTTTTCCAAGCCCCTGTCTTTCATCTGTCTGCCGAGTAAGGAAAGGCTTTGTGACTGTAAAGTCACGAGGAGCCCAGTGAGTCAGATGTCTGTCTGGTTTTCCGTCTCTCGTAAGCCATCTCATGCCAACGGATGCACCCGGAAAATCAAATGTTACGAAAAGCAGGACTGGTGTCTGGGCAACATACATGGCTTTGACCATGACGGTGTCCGCTCTCGCGCCCCACGGTGATGCCAGCACACGCGTATCGGGCTACCATGCCATCTACCTCTCTCTCTTGGACACACTAGACAGTGGTCTTCAAATTGCAGCCCTTATTCATCTCCTCACCATTTTTGTGGCCCTCAGGGAGAAGACAGCTTAGGTTCTCTAACGTGCTGTGCATTGATTTCAGAAAACTCATACCCTTTAGAGTTCTAGGTTTACGGAAAAATGAAGCCACAAGTACAGAGCTCCCCTATGTCCCTCAGCTTCCTCCATCATGAATATCTTGTGTCAGTGTAGCTGCCATCGATGCGTGCTGCCACTGACGAACCAATGTTGATCCATCCTGAACTCAGGTCCAAATTACATTAGGGCTCACTCATTGTGACATGCATCCTGTGGGTTTTGGGAAAAGTACAAGGACAGGACCTAAAAATCCCAAACTTCACCTTTCCTCCTCCTCCTTCTATAACCACTTTTTTTTTCTTTTTTTTTTTTTCTTTTTACTATTTCTACCATTTTCCCTTTTCCAGAAAGTCACATAGTTGGAATCAAACTGTATGTAGCCTCTTCAGGCATTTTTTTTTTTAATTTAGCAATATGCGTTTAAGTTTCCACCATGTCTTCTTGTGGTTTACTAAAACATTTCTTTTTACCACTGAATGATATTCTCGTCCATGGGGATGCCTGGGTGGCTCAGTCGGTTAAGCATCTGACTTCAGCTCAGGTCATGATCTTGTGGTGCATGGGTTCGAGCCCCACGTCAGGCTCTGTGCTGACAGCTCAGAGCCTGGAGCCTGCTTCGGATTCTGTGTTTCCCTCTCTCTCTGGTCCTCCCCCAATGGCTCTCTCTCTCTCTCTCAAAAATAAATAAACATTAAAAAAGCAATGAAAACAACATTCTATTCTGTGGGTATAACAGTTTGTTTATACACTCACCTATTGAAAGACATCTTGGTTACTTCTTGTTTGGGGCAATTATGAAACATAAGGCTGCTATAAATCTTCATTGCAGGATTTTTGTGGACATCTATTTACAACAGGCTGGGTAGACATCAAGAGATAGGATTGTTGGCTTTTATGGTAAAATGTGGTTAGCTGTGTAAGAAACGACCCAACTGTCTCCCCAAGTGGCCATACCACTCCCTCGAGCAATGAATAATGACGAGTTCTGTGTGCTCCACACCATCATCAGCATTTGGTGCTGTCAGTGACTTGGGTTTCAGCCATCCTAACAGGTGTGTGGTCATCTGTCGCTGCTGTTTAATTTTCAATTGCCTAATGACATAGGATGTTGAGCATCTGTTCCTATACTTGTGTGCCATTTGGACATCTTCTTTGTTGAGGTGTCTGTTAAGGCGTTTTGCGTAGTTTGTAACTGAGTTGTCTTTCTGGTCCATGTCTTAAAGTTCTTTGTATATTTGGGATAACAGTCTTTCATCAGATATGTCTTTTGCAAATATTTCCTCTCAGTCTGTGGCTTACATTTTTAATCTCTTAATACACTTAATTTTAATTCAGGAAAAGCATAGTCGTCCAAGTGAACCATCAAAGAGAAATATTCATTGGATGTGTCAGGCATTGTGCAGAGGAAATAATGCTGAATAAGACACGGTCTGCCTTTACAAAGCCCAGAATGCAAGAAGAGAGACAGAAAACAGATGAAGAGATGATTACCCCGTAACGTAGGTCATGACATGGATGATAAAGGGGACGTATTCGGGTAAGCATAAACATGACAAAACAGAGAGAAGGAGGCAAGCTTGTTAAAAAAATGCGTTCGGATTTGACATACAAAGGATGTGAGTGAGGAAGTGACTTTGCAGAAAAAGGGGGTATGTTGAGGCAGGGAATGGACAACGGATATGATGTGGTCTGTGATGCAAACTAAGTCTTCCAGTGTTTGAGGCAAGGAATGACAAACGTGAGCCTGGAGGGCTTTGCTGATACTACACTATGAAGCCCCTCTTTTTTTTTTTAATATTTATTTATTTTTGAGAAAGAGAGAAGGAGTGAAAGCAGGGGAGGGGCAAAGAGAGGAGGACAGAATCCGAAGCAGGTTCCAGGCTCTGAGCTCTGAGCTGTCAGCACAGAGCTTGATGCAGGGCTCGAACCCACGAACCATGAGATCATGACCTGAGCTGAAGCCAGATGCTCAACCGACTAGGCCACCCAGGCGCCCCTGTGGAGCCCCTCTTATTCCCAATTAAAGATACTGGAGTTTGCCTGGGATGTCATAAATCTGGAGAAAATTACCAAGTGAATAAAACTGTGATTAAGAAAGAAGGGCAGAGAAACAGAGCCAAGGCAATAAATAATGTGTGCCACCACCCTAGAACTGGACAGCAAGGTCATGCGAAGTGGACAGCAAGGTCATGGCTGCCTCTGTTGAGGGAGGGGCAAGAGTTTTTAAAAAGATAGTTGGGGACTTAGGGAACTCGCAGGAGCTCCCCAGCAGGGCAAGGACGCTGAACTGGGCAAAGTGCACCCGGAAAAGAGAAAGCAAGGAAGCATCCACCACCGCTAACGTGGTGAGGAGGCAAGGCCATGAAGAGGATGGCTCCTCCTCAGGAGCTCCTTGGAACAAGTCCTAGTGGCTAATTTACATCGAAATGTCTCCATTTTGACATGCAGGTCTGTCTTCCGGATGTGAATATCCAATGATGGACGCAGTAATTCTTTTTTATTACATTAGTATCTTTTGTAAAACTCCAAGTCAACTCCAGAGGGTACCTCCTCAGGTTTCCAAGACAACTAAAGGGAAGAGACTAATTTACATTTAAAATATTCAAAGCATTTCTGCCAAGGCTCGCCTTCACGGGGCAGCTCACTTACCTAAAGACTGTTCATTTAAAAGTGCTTAAGAGCATCAGAAATGATCATTTGGCCTCATTAAAAACCTCGGCTTAGCTAAGCTTCCATTTGGGACAGACAAAACTGGAAGAAGGAACATTGCTTCCGTGTTACCAACAAGAAACAAAAAACAGAGTACAGAATCACAGGCTTTCTTCAATCTACCAGAAAAAATGGTGCTGTGTGGCAGAAAGTAGACTGAACTCTGAAGACAGAAAGATGTTTCTTGGAAGGGACAGGATCTGAGCCCAGGATTACCTGCGGCACAGCCTGGTTGGAAAATATGCCCAGTGGCATAAAAAGCATGAAGAATTCAGTTACGCATTAAACACATTGCTAAAGGGAGGGCGCAGGCTAGCCGACATGCGTGACAGAATGGACTTCTGGGGCCACAGACACACAGGGGCGTGGTCCACACTCATAAAGCTCTTCTTGGTGAACCTCCACGGGGGGCTCACCACAAAGACGGAAGCAGGCAAAGGGCCGTCTGGCAGTTTCTTACAGACACGTGCTTACAACACAGCTGAACAGGCCCACTCCTATTTAACCAAGAGAGATCAACACTTTTGTTCATACAACAGCCTAGATGTGGGTCTTTGGAGATGTTTCACTCATAACTATCCAAGCCTGGAAACAGCCTAAACATTCATCAAACAGGGAATAAACAAATTGGGGGCCATCCAAGGAACAGAATATTCTAATCAGCAGCACAACGACATGGACTTTGGGTAAAGTGGGCAACATCACAGAGCCTCACATTCAGGGTACGAGGTCCAGGAAGGCAAAGTAGAAAAACTACACGCGATTTCATGCATGGTACCTTCTGAAGACACAGACACAGTGATGGGAGAGCGAACCCATCACTGAGTTCCAGGGACACGGGGAAACCACTCTGTACCTGACGCCCTGGTGCCCACGTGGATGTGCACACGTCTCTGTCACAATCGCAGCACTGTGTGCGAGAAAGGGTGAATTTTGCTGCACATAAAGGACACAATAAAAATAGAATAATATAATAAAATCCCCACTTTTACCGAGTGAGCGGTTGTGGCTGGCTTGATGAGAGAAGCACGAAAGCAATTTTAGTTTCTGGGGCCAAATACCCACACTGCAGCTCTCATCGTGATTCCACTCTCTGTTCTTGAAAAACGAGCTGCTAATGGCTGGGCAGCCTATTTGGAAAGCTCGATTCAAAACAAGCTGAATTGGTTGGGAATGCAATTTGGGCCTATATGTTTAAATTGGGAGCAACACTCTAGAAACATGCTGAACGAAATACAAAACGCGCTGAACCAAATGCATATTTATAACAAAAGAAATAAGAGTCCCGTGCTGGTTTTTAACCAGCCTGTTACTTTTAAGACAGAATAAAAGGCCTTGAATAAATGCTACTACCATGTTGTTTTAGAAAATATTTTCTCACTCCGGTCAAACACTGTAAAATTCAAGCCCCATCCAGAATTTTCTCCCGACGCTTATTTGCACAAAGGCAAAGCAACCAGGACTGTTAAGGGGGAGCAAACGGGAGATCTAAAGGACACCCTTGCTGTTCAACTGAAGGAAACGGTGAGGAGGTCGGAGCCGTCCCCGGCGCGAGGGGCACTGAAGTCCACCTGAGATCACAGGTGTCACGGGAACCAAATGCTCCTGCCACAGTGTCTGGCTACTTGGCGGAGGCTTCTGGAAGCAGCTGGTGAGGGGGACAGCTCTGAGCTCCCTAGAGGGCGATCAGATGCCTTGGTGGTTGTGGAATTAATCGTTCTCTCGGCACTCCTGACCCCGAATGCTTTCAGATCCCTTAGATTCCCAGGCTAAATCAATACACGGACGACACGAAAGGACTGCAGCGGCTCCCGAAACCACATGGGAGCCATGCCTGGATGTGACAGTGTGTGATGGGTGTCACACAGTCACAGAGGGAGAACAACTCATCCTGCCCTTTTGTATTTCTTTTTTTTGTTTATTTATTTTTGACAGGGAGAGATAGAGTGCGAGCAGGGGAGGGGCAGAGAGAGAGGGAGACACAGAACCCGAAGCAGGCTCCAGGCTCCGAGCTGTCAGCACAGAGCCCGATGCGGGGCTCAAACTCACAGACCACGAGATCATGACCTGAGCCGAAGTCGGACGCTTAACCGACTGAGCCACCCAGGCGCCCCTCATCCTACCCTTCGTCACCAGCTACGGCTCTCCCATGGGGCGGGCACTACGTGTCCACTGCCATGGGGGCCCCAAGCAAAGGAACGCAGTCCAGCCGGCAAGGTGGACAGGTGGCCACGGTGACCAACCCATCACTGCCCAGTGAAGCTTTATACGTGTGTGAACATGAGCGCGTGATAGGTAAGGGCACGTAAACCCACTCTGAGGCCCTGGGGAGAGCATCACGGAGGGTGGAGGTAGCCAATCTGATTCTTAAAGAGTAAGTATGAATTTGCTGGGTTAAGAGAAAAAGGCATTACGACAGAAGCAGCAGTTAGAAGAGCCAGCAGACGGGAAAGGTCACAATGTCCTTGAAAAAGACTCAAACACTGGGAACAACCCAAGAGGGATGCATTGCAGGCAGTCACAGGACACAGGCAGAGAGGGAGTAAACTGAGTCAGGCATCCGTGTGGTCACAACATCACTCCAGCGCAGGGCACAGAGGACCACAGACAGAGACGATCACGAAGGCACACAAAGAGCTCTCCTTGGACACAGGGACGCAAAACACAGCCCAGCCAGGACTCACAGGCACTAGGATGTCATGGGAATCTGTGCTCTCTGCAGCGAGCAGCGTGACCACGTGGCCTGGCATTCCTGCTTCTCCCTGCGTTTGTCTCGGTAGTCTCCGAGAGACGCTCTCCCTTTGTGCGGTCACCGCGTTTTTACGTGTTCTTAAAATGTGCAACTCCATCCTAAAATCACGACCTTTACCCCAGGTCCAACGTGCTGGTTGATCTGTCACCCCAATGTTTGTTTCCCATAACATCTGGCACGTTTCCCCTTCTGTGGTCCTTTTCACCCTGAGCCCAGGAGGCAGCCCTCACCACAGAAATTTCTTCTCTTCCTTACTTGTTGTAGATTTGTACCTTCATCCTTTCTCCTGAGTACCCTTATGCATTTAGGGAAACTCTGGGTTGATTCTCCGTGTATCTTAACTCCCCCACCCATACATCAGGTCTTCGTCCTTATGCTTCCAGTGTGAGAGAACGTGTTGAGTTTTCTCCCGCATCCATTGTGGTAAGTCTGTCTTCTGAGAACCCGCGTGCCCTCCCGTTCCTCCTGCTTTTTCTTCTTTCAGTGAATATTAGTCAGGTTGGGGTATGCTGTGATGTGACACCAAATCATTCCTGAAATTTTAACGGCCTAACACAGCAGTAATTTACTGCTGACTCGATAAAATTACGCCAGTCAGGGAAGCGCCTTCAGTGTGGGGCCCTGGAACCAGAGACACGCTGTGTCAGGGTCATAATGGCAGGGGAGGAAAGGCTGAGTCCGTGCATGGAGTATTATTCACGAGCCGCCTCCATGACTTGATCTCCAAGACGGCTACAGGTGATGCATTGGAAACGCTGCGTAGACATTCCTTAGATTTACCTAAAGTTCTTGTTCTTGTTCTCACATTCATGACTGTTGTCTCTGTTGGAGCAATTCATCCTAGGGCTCCAACTCATATTCATTATCTCCTTCTCCCACCGGCTATTCCAGATGTTACTCAACCCCAGCCAACAATCCTGCTGTTCTAGGGGCCCGATTGTTATCCCTGACGGGATGGCTCCAATCTCCATCCTGGTCCCCAGGCCTTTGCAGACCAGGCTTGCTGCAACGGTCCACTCGTATTTATCACGAGGCTTGGTGAGAGGTCACAGGGAACCTGAGTATCCCCGACTCCAGACACCTCTCCACCCCAGTGACAGAACATCATCCTTTCACCTCAGTACAGTAAGTCAACTACTTCTGCTAGAGTAGCAACTCCTTTCTTTGTCTGATAATCCACTGGCACAGGCGTGGACACAATATCCACTAGGAGATACCTCTAGGTTGAATGGAGCCCAACAGCACCCCCTATTCTCTCCCCTATTGTGTCCCTTAGTATGACTGTCCACCCTCCTAAAGCCAGAACTCTAGTCAGGCAGAGCCTGATGCTCGGAGACAGGGTGGTAAATATTACCCAGGTGAGTCACTAGCCTTCAGTAATGGTAAAGGAGCCGAGCTCCCACTTCTAATCTCAGAGGCATCTCCCACTACTGTGGGTCCAGGACCACACAGTAGCTGTTGGCTTAAACTCCAATCCTACAAGGATTCACCCCAAAGACCTCAATTCAAATGCACCTTTCATGAAGTCATTCTAATGCTCTATTAGGAAGTGGCTTCTACATGATGTGGTGTAATATAGGGCCAGTGACTCTCGCAGTCCTATTTTTTAATACCCCTTTCATCCTCAACTAGGTCCGTTAACCCAAGACCACACTGGGAACATCCATGATCATAAAACAGATGCTTTGTGAGCCTGAGATAGTGATGCTACCTGAGCCCGTGAAGACAAAGTCACACTCAACACAGCAGACTGAGTCAAGACAAAGCACGGGTGATCTGATGTGCCACGGGGCAGCCGGTCAGCGTCCACCAGGCAGTGCACCACACCGAGGGCTCAGTGCCCTCCTCTGACCTCATCAGGCCACGCATTCATCACGACCAAAAGCGGTATCAGTGTAGGTGTGAGGAAGCCCATGCTGTTACTCCAAGCACAGTCTTCACTCTGGCACCATAACCAGGTCATTCGCTGAACCGGACTGTTCAGAAAGCAACGAGGTGGCCAAGGACAAAGACAGCTTCTCAAGGGAAAATTTATTCCACCTCTCTGTTATTCCGCCCTTCCTCGACAGCATTTGCTTTCTCTTGGGCATCATAGTGGTTATCTAGTGGTGTACAACGAATTATCCCAAAACTCAGTAGCTTAAAAAAACATGCAGCATCTCAGCGATTATGTGGGCAAAACAGGCTGCCATGTTGTAACCTCTCCTATCGAGAGGCCCATGTGGCAGGGAGCTGATGTCCTGGCCAAGAGCCAGCAGGTACCTGACGCCTGTCGACAGCCACATGGCCCACTCGTTCCTGCAGACCCAGAAATTTTAAGGGAATTTGGACATTCAAGGTTTGAAAGCAGGTCCACACTTACGTTCCTTAGCCATATCTTTGTCCCCTCTGCCTATCACACCCTTGTAACTCCCACAATACTTGGTGGGGCTGTGAATGCAACTCTGCGTCTAGCACAATCCAATTCCAGTCTCATTCTCAGCTCAGCCTGTCTTCTGCCTGCAGGAGACAGGGTCTCTTTAAACATTACCATGGCTATCCTCTGTTCTTCACATCTTACCCTGAGTTATTAATTACCTGACCTGAGTCTATAATTTTCCCCTCCTATGCTTCGATGGCAGTTAACTCAAACCAACAAACCACACAACCTTTGTAAGTACTGTTCCCTTCACATCTCTTCAATGCTTGTTTTTTTTATCGCCCCCACAGGCTAGTGGGCTAGGTAGAACAGTTCCCCTCAAAGATATCCCATCAGAATCCCCAGAATTTGGGAAACTGTTAGTTTGCATGGCAAGATGGTATGTGCACATGTGACTAAGCTAAGGACCTTGAGATGGTGAGATTATTTTATATTATTGAGGAGTAACCAACCTAATCCCATTTGTCCTTAAAAGCAGAGAACTTTTACTAGTTAGGGTCGGAGGTAATGGTGGCTATTGGAAGAATGGTCAGAGAGAGGCAGTATTACTAGTTCTGAAGGTAGAAGGAAGCCAGGGACTGAAGGTGGACTCTTAAAATCCAAACAAGGCATGGAAATGCTTGTTTTCTTCCAGCCTCCAGAGAGAACACAGACCTCCAGACACCTGATGGCCCGCTGACCCTGTACTAGATGTCTCGTCTACAGAAATAAAAAATAACACGTGTGTGGTTTTAAACCATTAAGTCGGTAGTGTCTGTTATGGATGCATCAGCCTAACGCATTTCATCTCCTTCTGTCCTAATTACCCTCAGGAGAAGGCAGAGTAAGTGTGATGTAAACAATGCCAGGAATTACCTCTAGCAATTCCAAGGGAACCGTTGGCGATATATTCCCGGAAACAGGCTCGGTGTTAGGATTTCAATCTGTCGCGCTATAAGGCTACTTCGAGCCTACGTGTCTTAAGTGGGGTTCTCCTTAAAACAGATCCTGAAAAAAAGAATTAGAAGGCAAGTACTCTATTTGGGAAGTGATCCCAGGGAACACCACTGGAGAGAGGGTAAGTAACACAAGGAAGGGAAGGAATCCAATGAAAACTACCTTACCACTGTGGGCACCCGGAAACGCTAATCCTATGGAAACACTGAGGACGTCAGAGAAGAACAAGCACTTGAGACTTATTCCACCCAAGACATGGGGGGACGAGGTAATGACCCAAACACCCCTGTCAGCCCTTGTCTGAGGGATGGTTGATCCTGAGTGCTGCCAAGGCACCAGCACTTCCAGCCCGCCCACCAAGTGGGCAGAAGAGGCACGGGCAGCCAGGGTAAACTCTGAGCTGTTGGCACCTGGAAGTTGGCCCAGAGGACAGAGAAGCAACACATGCTGAGGAGACACGAGTGGGTCCCTCACAACACTGGCCACCAGCCTCCACATGTATGTTTCACTACGGGATCCCATCACAACTGTCCATCACGAACCATCCGTGCCGTCAGCTAGCCTATCTGTCACACGCCTCTTACTCCTACCTCATCCGGCCTCCTCGAATGGGTAACGCTCTTCCCTGACCACCCTGTCTTCTCCCCTCGTCCAAGCCTTATGTCACGTGCATTCTCGCAAAGTTTTAATTCAGTTTCATTTTGTGTTCTCTTTACTATTTCAAAGCTCTGTAATCTAGCTCAAAAACTCTCCAGGACCTCATGCCACTTTTGTCCCCACACTTCTTTTGTTGCAAGTACATCTGCCTCTTCACATATTTTCATGAGCCACAGACATAAAAACGCAGCATTTAACCGATTTTTCTGGTCCCAGATTCTATCATTCCTCTGCTGTTTCTATTCATACAGAATTCTATCCCTGAGTTATTCTTCCTTCCTGGAAAGGTCCCATGGTCTCACTAGCCCATATCTTTCTCCCTATAGCTTTTTATGCCTTGATTCATTGCATTCTTCAAGGCCCAGCTTCTTCTGTGAGCATTTTCTGATTTCCTAGATAGAATCATTCCTGCATCGGGCTGCCACAGTACTGTTTCCTCTTCTACGTGTGTGACCCATTTTAAAGCTACCGTCTCTTATGTCTGCCAATAAATTGTGAGCTTTTCAGGTCATGCGCACACCTGAGTGCATTAGCCAGAGCAGATGTCTAACAAATGGGCCTTTGTTAGCACTCCATCAGAATCAAATTAACTAGTCTAAAAGACGGGATGGGAAGTGGCATTAGATATAACCGTTATTTCAAAAGACTAACACCCAACCGAGCACTCTCAAGATTAAAGAATATGCATCTTTAGAAAATATTTCAAAACATGCTATCAAAAATGATAAAATAAAATGAACAAATATTAGGGGTGCCTGGGTGGCTCAGTTGGTTGAGCATCCGATTCTTTTGGTTTTTATATAATTTTTTTAACTTTTTTTAAATGATTATTTACATTTAAGAGAGAGAGATAGAGAGACAGAGAGCGTGCACAGGCAGAGGAAGGGCAGAGAGAGAGAGAGGGAGACACAGAATGAAGCAGGCTCCAGGCTCTGAGCTGTCAGCACAGAGCCTGAAGCAGGGCTCAAACCCATGAACCATGAGATCATGACCTGAACCGAAGTCGGACGCTCAACCAACTGAACCAGCCAGGCTCCCCTCACCTCCAATTCTTGATTTCAGCTCAAGTCATGACCTCACAGTTTGGGAGTTTGAGCTCCATATCAGGCTCTGTACTGACAGTGTGGAGGCCACTTGGGTTCTCACTCTCTCCCTCTCTCTGTCCCTCACCCACTCTCTCAAAATAAACTTCGAAATAAAATAAAAGGAATAGATAACTAGAATGACCATTTTCTCATGACCTAATTCTCATTTTTTTCCTTAATATTATTTCCAGCAGGGCACACAGATTTGACTTACTTTATCCTTAAAGCGCCTTGGAAAGAGAAATCTTTTCAATACAGTACAAATGGGAGCCAACTGTCTCACAGGGAGAAAAATGGTACCTAATTGCTATGGATGGATTGGCCGCTATCCATGACATGGCTTGAGTTGAGTTCAATGCAGCCTCTTACATTTTAAAAATGGTATTTGGAAACAAAACAGAACAAAATTTAAGTAGATCCAAAAACAAGCAACAAAAATGATTAAATAGGTAGAATTAACCCCATGTGAAGAAAGGTTAATGGAGTAAAGATATTAAAAAAAAAAAAAGAAAGAAAAAAGCAAAGACCCAGGGTGCCATTAACTGTCTCAAAGTATATTAAGAGCTATTTATTAAACGAGAATGCTGACCTAATTGAACAACATGAAGTGAAAATGAAAAATTTATCTAAGAATTTCCTTAGATAAGAAGTATGTTTGGTTACTGAAAGTATTTGTCATATAAACAAGAAATGTATGTTTAGACACATTGTGCCCGACACCTTTCAAAATTGCTTCTATTGGCAGGTTAGACACGTACGCACCTAGAGAATGAGACTGGGACAATGGACCCAATGGTTTTCCCATTTAAGGAAAATTTTTTTTTTAAATAGAAGAGGGTCTGATCAGATATCAGATTTCCAAAGCCAAAGGGAAGGGAGGATCAAACCATTAGTAGTTTCATAAATGAGTTGGCACAAACAATGACGGTAAAAATAGAACGACTCCCAAGCGGTCAGTCACCTCTTCATGGAACTTGCAGGCAGGATTGCAGGGATCCTGAAGTTGTTTACATTGGCACATCACAAATGCAGACAAATGGGTCTCTGTAAGAGTGACCTGTGTGTTCTCTCTCTGCAAGTACCGAACAGTCTACATTTCAGTCTGAAGAGAGCACCCTGCTATAAGCCAACAAGTAGCAAAGGTCAGGCATCTGCTGCGGGGTATGTAGGCAATGTCAAAAAGAGTGGATCTCTCCCTTCCCCAATTATTCTGAACTGTGGTTATCTGGACAGCCAGAGAATAGAAGGGCCCACATACAGTTTTCCAACTTTGTCAGGAGCTTCCCAGGTTAATCTGAAAAGGGCCCCTTCTGTGGAACACGAGAAGAAAGTAGAGAAACAGGCAGACGGCTCCAGACTGGTAGGTGGCAGGTTTTATAAGCAAAGGGGCCTTTCCTTCAAGGCTTGTCTGGGGCGGCCACAAGATGAGCAGATCTCTGCACCTGCCCGCCAAATCCTCAAAGTTTCTTTCCAGGCTTTACCTGGGTCTGCTCATGCACGTCATTCAGATGATCTCGACACTCACTTTCTTAAGGCCATACCCTTGGAGCAGCTGCAGGAAGCCGGGAAGGGAAGCAGAGTACATATTCCAAAGACAGAGGAGAGGGTGAGGGCCTCCGGAGGGCTGGTCACAGAGCAGTGGAGGGCAGTGGTCACACCCTCTTGCTGACCAGCCGCCCCCCCTCCGACATCACAGTCTGCAGCTCTAGGTATACGAGCACAGTGAGCACATCAGCGAAATCCAATAAACACACACACACACACACAGAGTTTACGTGAGAAGTTCACCCAGACGACAGGACCATGAGGGTTATGGGAGCAGAGCATACTGGAGGGAACTGGGAGATAACAGGATATTGTGGGTTATTGTGATTCGCATATTGCGTGTGTACATGTGTGGGCGGCTGTGTATTCTTAGTTTTGTATGACAAAAGGAGACTGGGAATTATATCTGTCATGTGCTTATTATGCAAACTACTTCCATTGTGCGCCCTGAATGGATCTTCTTACCTATGTGGATTTGGTAACAGCATGCATAAGGCATTTGAAAAATATTGCCTCACCGAGTTAAAAAGAACTTCCCAACTTTGATACATTTCATTATACCACATCTTAAAACATCACATTTGTTAATATTTACCATGAATCTCAACAGAAACATCTTTCAGCATTGAGAAGCTCTCCAGACCACAGCAGCAGATACTATTTTTCCAAATATCTAAATTTTGCTTGAAAGCTCCAATTTTATCGTGGCCACCTGCTTCCTTAAAGGGACGGGTTTACTTCATCTTTCATTTTGTTGTTTTTTGTTTGTTTGTTTTAAAGGAAATATCACCAAAATATTCAAGTCTGAATAATCATAATTTGTCAGTCTGCTGGGAATTTCAAGTAGACGGCTTCATGAATAAGGGGGCTCATTCAGCTCGCAAATGGAATAATCACACGAGGGTTTTGCTTAGAGACAAGCAGCAAAACAGCTTGATGCACAATTCTCACTTTGTCACACAGAATATACAAGGACATGTCATATACTCAAGGCTCAACATGTACAAGGAGTAGTGATTTTTATCGCATCATCAAGGCTGTTCATAAATAAAATTGGTGTGTGTGCACATGCGTGTGTTGCACGGCAATGAGAAACACAGTGACGACGTGCCGTCTGTGGCCACAGCCTTGACCTGTGCTGAGTTACCAGTTTTATCCACCATTGTTTTTGCACCGTCAGTGAAAATGTCAGCCCAGTAAAAAAGACACAGAGTGGCTTACTGTTATTATAAGGGTCACCGTGCCCGGGAGGAGTCCCTGCATGGTTTCCACACATCCCTGACTGCCTGGCCCCCTGCCCAAAGTTCCACGGAGAGTGTCCAATAGGAAAGGGGGCGTGTTCAGATCGGACCCCTGCTGGTGGCTGTCACTGGTCCAACACGTTTGTCCCTATGCTAAAAATACCTGGACAAGCGGCCAGCGCCCATGCAGGGGGCACGCAATTCGCTACCACAGGGAGATGCATGCATCCGAGTCCTTCCCTTCAGGGCCCCCAGCTGCTGCAAACCCGTACTCTTCCTCTGTTGACGGGCAGTCTCTCCAGATCCAAGGTCTGATCTGTTCCTTCTGGACCTCTGACCCCCAATTCCGTTACTTGGTTTCTTGATCTCAACTTGTCTTTCTGCCTAGCCATCACGTAAATAATTTTCTGAGTTAAGTGTCCAGTTCATCCCTAAACTGGATTTTCTCTCCCTGGTGCACACTCCTGACGAGACGTCCCCTCTCGAAACACAAACTGTGCACAGTTTACCAACCCTAACTGTCCTCCAGGGGGCACTTATCATCAGTCAGTAACTTCAACATACAAGGATTTTAACAATTACTACTTTGCCTGACAAATAGTTTTCAGAGATTAATGACTTGTGAGAATTCTAATGAAGGACTCTAGGCAGCATTTCCCAATTCCCAAACACAAGAATTCTGTCGATAAAGAAACATGCAACCATGGCACCTGTGAGGACTTCTGCTGATCACTGAATGTTTTTCTAGGGAAACAAGTCACTATTTTTCAGGCCCATATTCTCTAATATATACAATCCGCTCTATTTAACTGTTTTATTTATTTATTCATTTATTTATTGTTGAGAGACAGAGACAGACAAAGCATGAGCATGAGCAGGGGAGGGGCAGAGAGAGGAGACACAGAATGTGAAGCAGGCTCGAGGCTCTGAGCTGTCAGCACAAAGCCGGATGTGGGACTCAAACCCTTGAACTGCGAGATCATGACCTGAGCTGAAGTCGGACACTTAACCGACTGAGCCACCCAGGCGCCCCTTTAAAAGCTGGGAAAACAGTTCCTTAGTTTCCAAGTTATAATTGGTTTTACTATTCACAACTATGGAACACTTGTTCCCCAAGACTGTCTCTATATTTTGTCCTTAGGACAGAAATTCAAATTTGTGGACTTGGAATTCTGGGTTCATTGAGAACATCCATGAATTCTCCTATAATTTTTCACATATTAGGACAGAGTTCCTTTTGGGGGTGCCTGGTGGCTCAGTCGGTTACACGTCTGACTCTTGATTTCGGCTCAGGTCATGATCTCACAGTTCGTGAGTTCAAGCCCCACGTCAGGCTCTGTGCTGACAGTGTGGAACCTGCTTGGGGTTCTTGCTCTGTCTCTCTCTGTCTCTCTCTCTCTGCTCCTCCCTCACTCTTTCTCCCTCTCTCTCATAAATAAGTAAACATTAAAAAAAAACAATTCCTTTATAACCCTTTGTGCTTGTTGTTACTTTATCATTATTAATTTTGGTATTAAAGAGAACTCATGGGCCATATATATACACAGGTATTTCTTCTGTAGTTTATTAGTTTGAAACTTGGGTGTCTTCACCAAGAAAACATGAGAGAGCACGAGCAGGACAGAGACAGAGAAAGAGGGAGAGGGAGAGAATCCCAAGCAGTTTCCACACCATCAACACAAAGCCCAATGTGGGGGGCTCAAACTCACCAACTGTGAGATCATGACCTTAGCCGAAAGCAAGAGTTGGAAGCTTAGCTGACTGAGCCACCCAGGCGCCCTGGAAACTTGGTGTCTTTAATCAACCCCCTCAGTTCTGTTATTTTCACGTTAGAAAGAAAACCAAACAAGACCTTCGTTACGTAGCCTATGAAAAGAATACACCTGTGGGGTCCCTCTTCCTTTGACTTGGAAAAGCAGAGAGAAGGTGAGATCCTTTATTCAGACAGACTGTAGGCTCTTCAACATTAAGAACTACATTTCATACTCTTGTATTTCTGGAAACACCAATCATGCCAGGCAGAAAGTTCTCGATAGTAGAAAAAAAGTTTGTGTTGGCCTCCACCACACTGTCACAAAAACAGAAACTGTCTTCTGTGTTTCGTCCTCATGGGCACATGGTAGCGAGACTGGCCTCAATCATCAGCAATGACCCTCCTCTGAAAGTCACCCTACACGTAACAAACGTTATCAACCTCTTTTTGAGAATTCTAGATTTTTTCAAGGTTTTCTCGCTCCAGGCGTTGGAGTTCCTGACGATATTCCACCAATCCTAGTCATTAGTTTGCATCTGACCCAGATCCATATTTCTTTGTCGCCTTCCTGTGCCCCTGCAGGAGAGAGGAGGCACGCGGGCCTCGACCCTCCCTCCCGCACTCACATATTCGGGACTCTCGTCTTAGCCGTTTTATTAACACAGCCAAAAGGAGAAACTGTGTGCGTCTGAGGCAGATAATTTGTTTGGAAGTGTCAGTCTCATGTTGAGAACTTCGTTCAGAAAAATACGACCATCAACCCAGCTCTGAATGTTGGTTGTGGTTTTGTTGTTCTCGCAGCCTCGCCCTACTCAGCGTGTCTGGAGACACAGGGAAATTCCGTGGCTGAGCCTTCAATGGTGTCCCATCACCTGATGAAACGGGGTTGTTTCTGCCTGATCTTTAGTCTGTTCCTAATACACTCAATCACACACTGTTTGCTAATAACTAGCAGAATCCTTTGGGCAAGTTCATGATGACACTCCGACTATGTCCCTCATGCATCATCATGCTTCAGCTCTTTCTAGGAATTGTTCACCTTTCCTGGATTGGTAGAGAGTGACGGAATGCAGGATAGAGTTAATCAGCTCCATACACATCGCTAGGGTGCTGAGCCAACCACAGGTTTCACAAAAGACATGACAGGAACCCACCACCACCTCCTCCCATAGTTTCTTAAGCCCGGGGGTTTGGATCTTAATATTTTTGTTTGAATAATACCAGTTTAGAGCTTTAAAAAAGTGCAGGAAACCAAAATGCAGCCATGGTCCTTGAATTACCTGAACTAGAATTATGTGGAATACTTATAAAACTATAGATTCCTGATAATATCTCTGAACAATGTGAATCTTTTATGAGAAATCCAGGTGGTTGTTTTTCTAACCCCAAATTTGAAAATCACTGCTCTGGCCTGCATTCCCAAGGCTAAGAATTTTGTTTTATTAGGCAGAAGGACATGAAACCTGACTTTTACAGGAGGGATCAAGGACAATCTTAACCCAAACTCTATTAAAGGGGTGTTGTCCTGTTTTGAAATGGAACATAAAAATAGTAATCTTAGGCGATACTCTGCAGTTAGACAATAAATCAAAATCATGACATACAGGAGGAAGAGGGGAAATGGAATTAATCTACCTCATCCATTCTGATTGTACTTTGTCACCCATATTACCCTTTTGGGTTAAGTTCATATGTACTCCCTCAACCCTCTTCTCATCCATGCAGGGACAGGAGAAGACTGAGGAAAGAGGCGGCAAAAAGCAAACAAGGTTGTAGCTGAGAGGTTTGTGCCGCTTAAAAGTAGAGACACTGAATCAAAAAGCCTAAGAAAAGAGCAGGAAAAACTGTATCAATAAAATAAAATAAATAAGATATAAAAAAATGTCCATATCAATACAACACGAAGCTTGTCTGACGCCCTCACAGTTTTCAGAGAGAATGATCTAATTCTGGCAAAAATGTAATGAGTTCTGTGGGTACAGCTGAAATGTAGAGAATACAGGGGAAAAGGAAAATTATATCATAAACCATGTAGGACATCCCAATATGCCAACCGGCAGGCAATTTTAAGCAGATTAATAAATATTTTGAACTGATATTAACGTAAGAGACAAGAGGATACGACTTTTCATATAATGAATGGGGTAATGTTATTACTGCAATGGGTTTCCCAGAGTGTGTTCTGTGTATTAAAATCTAGATTTGCATTGTCATGAAAATGGTTCCACACAATGAATGCATCATGGATTAGCTCCCGTAATAAGAGACTGTGTTCTCCTCTCCTGCTATCTTCCTGTAGTTAGCAAGCGGAGATTCCTTCTCTCCAACCCAAGCTTCCGCTCCACATTTGCACATACTTGCAGCAGTGATATTAACAGCAAACATACTAGAATTCCCTGTGCCAAATGCGGGTGATGGGTGCTAAGAAGCCTCCCCTCCTCCAAGGATGCTCTCAGGAACACCCGTGACACAAGAGGAACAGTCTGTAATATGGTTTGTTTCTATGTACTTCTCGAAAACGGAAATACACATTTTAGGTTTGAACTTATGTTATAAAAGTTTTGAAATACTGCTGAAGTCATTTCAGAGACCCTGGGGAAAATGGATAAATTGATACCAAATAATAGTCAACATGAATGTCGGATGCAGAGACTACTAATTTAGGGATATGAAAGGATTTCTGCATGGCAACAGGAAATTCTGTCTTAATAAACTGCATATTCACAATCTTCAAGTGAAACTTTCAAACATTTAAGTATTAGTGGCACTAGTTAAATTACAGAATAAATTAGCGTAGGGACACCTGAGTGGCTCCGTCATTTAAGCCTCCAACTCTTGATTCTGGCTCAGGTCATGAGCTCACAGTTCAGGAGTCCGAGCCCCGTGTCGGGCTCTGTGCTGACAGCGTGGAGCCTGCTTGGGATTCTCTCCCTCTCTCTGCCCCTTCCCTACTCAAGTGCACTGTTCTCTCAAAATCAACAAACATAAAAAAATTTTTAAAAAGAGTAAATGAGAGTAATGTTAGTATTTACTATATGATATGCTTTACTCACTACTCCAAGTCCAGACCTGGGACAGTTTCTGGTACTTACTGGCTGATCAAATATGTGTTAAGTATTGACTAAAAACATGCCTAGTTATGGGACGCCTGGGTGGCTCAGTCAGTTGATCGTTCAACTTCGGCTCAGGTCACAATGTCACAGTTTTTGAGTTCGAGCCCCGCGTCGGGCTCTGTGCTGACAGCTCAGAGTCTGGAACCTGCTTCAGATTCTGTGTCTCCCTCTCACTCTCTCTCTCTGCCCCTCCCCTGTTCACACTCTGTCTCTCTTTCAGTAATAAATAAACGTTAAAAATTTTTAAAAAAATGCCTAGTTATAATATCTCACCTTTGCATTATCTGTTTTGGTCACCAAAAACTGTGAGGCTTCACACAGCACGTGACCTACGGTACAATATTGATTTTCAAAAGTAGCTATATATTTAACTTTATTCCCTGAGAAATTTCTTCTGGAGAATTTTCCTCTTGATTTGAGAAGACCCATTACTTTAATGCCAATCACTGATTCTGTAGTGATGGTGACAGATAACCTCCTGTAATGGTCAGACCCTGGCTACATGAGCAAATTTAAGCATGAGGAGAGGAGGTAGCTTGGCTAGGTCACAGGGCAGTTCGCGACAGAGTAAGAATTTCACCCAGGTACTCAGAGTCCCGTCTGTCCAAGATTTTGGTCACGTAAGAAGAGAGCCAAAAGAATCCAGCTGCACACAATTATGGGAAGGAAGTGTTTCCGAGACGGAAAGAGAAAGGGATGCACGATCTCGACACGGCAAACCCAAGAGAGCATTCAAGGACCGTGCGGGCTAAGAAAAGCCCTGTAGAAATTAAACGTGAAGCCACTTCGCAAGTGGTTAAGGTGGGAATAGAAGGAAAAGGAAGACAGTGAGAATAAGTTATTTTTCCATGATTTTCGACAGTTACAGAAAGGAAAGGTAATGATCAGTCAAGCCAGTCAAAGAAAGACCTTTTTAGAGAGAGAGGTAAAGAAACGGATGTGTAGAGAAGGAAAAGGCTAACGGTGAACGAAAGATTAAAAGATGAGAGAGACAGAGAGAGAGAGAGACAGGTGACATAAGAGAAAACAAAGCATTGCCACAACGAGTTCTCAGAGAAGAGGAAGAAGGGCAACCTCCAGGAGGCGGTGTTACATACAACAGACTGTTTCTTGGAATCCACCATGTAATTATTAGAATACAACGGGTCACTTCAGTGAAAAGGCTAGACATTTTAAAAACAACAGGCTGTTTCTGTACATCTAGTCAATTTCAGAACATCTTGATACAGCTGATAGTTTTCTTTTCAAGGGTAAGATTCTGTTTTTAGGGTTTTATCTCCAATACTTGACAATACCCATAAACTTCTTTTATGCACCATGGAGTTAGTTAGGAAAGGGTCATAAATATCAATGGGAATGGTGTGAAGTGATTTGATGAATGGCATCGTGAAAAATCAGCTTGTTTAAACAGAACCCTAAACATTTATCTCACTGAATAGAAGAGGTACTGAGACCTTTTTTTTAGCCTAATATCTTTTTGATGGTTTTTATGGGGGCAAGGATCCTTGGTCCGTTATCCACATAGAAAATTGGATGAATCAGAGTTCTCAAAGTGTATTACTGAGATCCACGCCATGTAGGGAGGGTATATGTTTAACCTTTAAAAAAGCTTGAGGCAAAGACTTTTTGTTTCTAATACTTCAGTTAAGAACCACTGGAAACGCACTTTTCTGCAAAGGTAATTGATTCGAGTAACACTGCAGACTAAAGAGTGGAAAGCATGTAGGTTTACACCAGAGTCATTTCTCTGCGTTTTGTTACACTTTTTGAATTTTTCAATAAATAAGATGAAGAGTAAATACAAGGAAATGGAGCGAAATTAAATTAATATTTGTCTTTGTATCATGCATGCCCTAAGAGATCTGGGAATATTGAAAAGAAGAACATTATACATGATTTATGTGCTGTTAACAAAATAGAAAAGAATGTTATATTTGCTCTACCTCAGGTATAAGTAGTCATATTTTGTAATGGACAAACACCTCCTAAAAAAAAAAGAATGAGACTAGAAAGGGATTAGGTTTGTCAAGTCAGAGTTGTAGAAAAAATTATGAAAAAGCAGAAAATATAAATACTTCGTCTTTCGGAAGGGACATTGAAAAACACCTAATCTAATCTGTCACTGTCACAGAATTTCCTCTACACTGTCCATTTCAAAACATCCTAAGTTCGAACTACGTACCAGTCACCAGGTTTGCAATGGTGAATAAGGTATGTTTCCTACCCTCAAGAAAATAATAGTACAGAAATATAAAAATAGCAGGGAAATGAATAATTTTTAGTAATATACACTAGTCTATTGTTCACAATTATACAAAATAATTTGTTTCATCAATATGGCAGCAACATAGAGGAGGGAGTGGATAGTTCTTCCATTTTGGGTCAGAGAACGCATCAGCGAGAAGGCAACACGAAGGGGGGATGTCTAGGTATGATAAGGTTTACCAGGAAGACACATGAAGATTTGTCTTCATAATACTCAAGTATTTTCGATATACCTGAAGTGTATCTGAAGCATTAAATGGAATGAGGTGTTTAGGGAACGTGTTCTGGTGCTTCTGAGTTGTAAGTCACTGGCATGTACCTGCAGCACAGACATGGGGAAGGTCCGTGGACAAGGAGACTGGAAGGGTGGGCAGGACCATCGGAGCTCTCGTGTGTCAGGTCGACACATCCAACCAACCTCACACTGGAAGCCCCACGAGGTAGGGCAGAGAATCCAGTGGCACGGGGTATGACCAGATTTGCTATGAGACAGATTACGACAGTGGAACGTGGAGAGGAGGGTCAGGTAAGGACAGGCGAGTTACATACGAACTGACTGCAATAGTCCAGCCACAACAGAAGGGAAGAACAACAGTGGGGCTAACACACGCATGAGGCAGAATTCTAAGAAACCTCTTTGGATGTGGAGTTAAAGATAAACACTTGCTGAGTGTCGCAGGGCGATTTAACTGAGATCAAAGTTTCTGGAAGGCTTCACCCCTGGAGAGGACGGGTGGTTTTAGCCACTGGTGGTTTTAGCCACCAGTTTTAGCCACTGGTTTAGCTCAGGCTTGCGAGAAAGGCTCTGCGGTGCCTCTGATGAATGTAAACTCTTCTGTGACAGTTTCAAGAGCACTCTGGATGTCACTTACTTCATGGTGATAACGTCCCAGGTGCCTGTGATCAGTGAACACTGCCTTCTTCGCAGACCTTTAGCTGGCATCTAAATCAGTCTATGGGCTTCACTGAGCGCTTGTAAATAACCACAAATTAACTGCTCCTGTTGTGCAGAGGATTCTGCAGAAGGAAAAACCAAAGTTCCTCCGTGGTCTGTTTGGCAGAACGGATGGAAAATGAACCTCCTTCTGACTTAGGCAAAGCAACACACGGATGTACCTTTGTGGCTCTCGTAATAAGAAATAGGAAAAGGTCCCTGTGATGTTTTGTAGAGGACCCTACAAAGTTAACTCACTTGTATCAAGATGATATCCTTAGACCATTTTATAAATAAAGACACTATAAAGAACGAGGCTCATCTTTGCTGATATTCCTTCCACTGAGAGACTGGCACCGAAGTTTGTTTTACAGTTAGCCTCTCTGTGCTTTATTCCATCAGACAAGCCTTATGGAAAATAATGGCGTGGCTCTTGCGTTAAACCCTTTGTATAACTTTCCTGGGACCAAACTGTGCTCCGTACTTGGCCAGGGAGCTCACACTGTTAAAACAAGAGGAAAATGGTCCAAGAAGCTTTGGAATTTCATCAGTAACATGTTCTACTTTAAGCAGGCTCAATCTCACGTTTTCTGAAAGAAAGATGTCTCACCTTAATTTCTAGTAATGTATTTGTATTTCTGATGACCACAAACTAATCCTATTGGTACTTGATCATGGAGAAGATGAAACTTAACTGTTCTAGTGTAGAACTTGCAAGATTTCTGTCACTGGCAAATCTCATCACTGAAAACTCCATGTGACATACACACAAACCAGAAATTGTAAGATAACCTATATACTCCATCAAAAATTTTCAAATTTTATTGAGGCGTAATTTACATTGACTCAGACCCATCCATTTTAAGGATACAGCTATTGAATTGTGCGCATTTTACAATGTTGGGTAAATATTACCACAAACATGATATAGAACATTTCCCTCATTCTAAAGATTTCTCTTCTGTCAGTCTGCACTTGGAGCCCTCACTGAAGTCCTGGCCCTTGGCAAATGATCCACTTTTTGTCACAATGGTTTTAGATTTCCATAATCTTATACAAGCTGAATCGTACAGCTCTAGTCTATCGTATTTCTCTAGTGCAGCGCTATGAACCAAGACGTATCACCTTTGTGGGAGTGTCTATTGCTGAGTAGTATTCCACAGTAGGGGAATACAATCATTAGTGTATCCACTCTCTACTAGATAGATGTTTGATTTCTTAAAAGTATTTGGCTGTTGGGAATAATGTTGCCATGGTCTAATGGGGGAGATACGGAGGAAACAGTAGGAGTGATATAAAGAAGGGTGATGAGCCAAGGAAGGCAGGTGAACTTTAGAAGCAAAAAGGCAAGGAAGCCTCCAGAAGGAATGCAGCCCATTAACACCTTGATTTTAGACTCTGTCCTTTAGTGTATAAAAAATACACTGTGTTGTCTTAAGCCACCAGTTTGTGGTAATTTGTCACAGTAGCAATGAGACAAATACAGGTTCTGGTTGGTCCATGTTTGAGTGTTTTCACATTATGCGCTACGTGTGTAGGAAAAGAATGGCTGAGTCACGTAGCACATATGTGGCATTATCTCAAATAATTAGATCACCTTAAAACATACTGTGTGCTAAGGGGAGGAAATTTTTGCTATCACTTGTCACTAAAACTAACTTAGGCACTATCAGGATAAATTAATTTTTGTGAGTGGGGTGCCTGGGTGTTAAGTCAGTTAAGCGTCCGACTTTGACCCAGGTCATGATCTTGCGGTTTGTGAGTTCGAGCCCCATGTCGGGCTCTGTGCTGACAGCTTGAAGCCTAGAGCCTGCTTCTGATTCTGTGTCTCCCTCTCTCTCTGCCCCTCCCCTGTTCACGATCTGTCTCTTACTTTCTCTAAAATAAATAAATACTAAAAAAAAAAATTGTGACTACAATTATGTGCAGGAGAGTCAAAGAGAGCGATGTTTTGTACCTGACTAATTATATAACGTTGGGAAGGCTACACAGCTTCTTTACTCTCCGGTTTCCTTATCTACATGATGGGAATATCAACATAAGTGACAATATGTATATAACCGGAATAGAAGAATCAAACATACTGCTCACATTAGATGCTATCGTTACTACTATTTGGAAATTCCTACAAAGACACCCCTTAAAAACAATGTGTATATGTATGGCTATCCCAGGTGGACAGTGGCAATTAAAACAATGTGATGGTGAATGGTGTCAGTTATAAAAACTATTTTCAAGTTTACACATTCATGTATTATCTGTCCAGTTTAGGCAAAATCAATTATAATACAATTTAAAAAAATTTGTTTAAATTGCATTTGTCACAGTAATCATAGGATGATAGTATATAATCAATAAATTACCATAAACAAGAAATTGATATTACTCCTAAGTTATGTAAGAAATACTAGATTATGTGAGTGTGTGTACGTGCGCATGCGAGTGGAAAGAGAGAGACCATCTGATCAAGCCTCTAAATTTCAGCCGTGATGTAGAGTAAATATAGCAGAATGAGTTATGTATGTCTATATCCATATCCATATCTAATCTCTCTCTCTCTCTGTCTCTGTCTGTCTCTCTCTCTCTCTCTCGATACATCTAAAGCCACAAACCTATGTCAGAGATGGTAGTGTATTCTTCCACAATGTCTGGCTACCGTCCTCAGCCAATGATGACTAGTGTCTAGACCCATCAATGACTTAAAGGCTGCACCGTGGTAATCCCCTAATTCTATCATTCTTTCCCCATTGATTATTACGAATGTTCTCACGAAGAGTAAATTCCCTCGTCAACCTGAGGTGATCTTGGACGATAGTGCCAACATAAATTCTTTATCATTTTCCAAATATTCGGGTAATTTCCTAGCATTCTCTTTAAGGAGTTACCCCTATCTTGGTAACTCATGTGAAATCAGCATTCTATTCGACCATTATTTGAGTGGTTTCTAGCATTACTGAAGAAGAAAAACTATATTAGGGAAAAAACTAAAGCACAGTTTTCATTAGAATAGGAAAGAGTAGAAATTAACTTTATGGAACAGTTAAACAGCAATGGGAAAACACACATTGTGTCTTCTACTTCAGTGCTAAGAAAAATTTCAGGTATGTGGGAAGATCAGACGTTATTTTTTAAGTCTTCGAAATAACTGTGCCTTTTATAATGGAACTATTAAGCAACAATAAAAATGCAAACACACAACCCTCTGAAGTCATAATGTACCCTGTTTCAATATCAACATTCCAGCTTATCTTCACGTGTCTGATGCAAAATCACCATTTTATGTAAAGAACAGATTCTGAAGATCTTCAGTTTACGGCTTAGAAAATGAGCTCATTTTTTTGGAGCTATGTAACATTCAAGTAGTCCCTGTAGACCCAAACCCAAAGAGGAAAAATGAAACGGTGAAGAACAGGACATTTTCAATATAATACATACAATACACATAACGAAGACTTTGCAAAGGATAACTCATCTAGGCTAAACCCTGAATGAGGTTATTAACACTTACACTTCTTAATGAAATAATGCATCTAGGGAACGCCTATCAACGCTGCTGAAATCTCAGGTAAAAGCTTTATGGGAACTGGGGCGCCTGAGTGGCTCAGTCGGTTAAGCGGCCGACTTCGGCTCAGGTCATGATCTCACAGTCCATGGGTTCGAGCCCCGCGTCGGGCTCTGTGCTGACAGCTCAGAGCCTGGAGCCTGTTTCAGATTCTGTGTCTCCCTCTCTCTGACCCTCCCTTGTTCATGCTCTGTCTCTCTCTGTCTCAAAAAATAAAAAGAAATGTTAAAAAAAAAAAATTTTTTTTTTAAAAAAAAAAGCTTTATGGGAACTTCATGATAACTGTGAACTCAACCCGAGTCCAGTGCTCCTGGAAAACAGTGATGACTAAGCAATCCCCCCACCTCTTTGTACTTCAAGAAGTAACTTACTGCAAAGAATCACCTTTCCAAGTAAGACTGAAAGGCTCAAAAATGACTCCGCCTTTTGTTAACCTCTGACAAGGCCATACAGACCGTCCAGACCCCCATTCTTTGCCTCATAAATGATGAGCTGGGCGGTTCATCCCCACTGACCCATCTGGACAACATGACTGATGACGTGACTTGAACCAGACCTCAGTCAGGCTCCCTTCCCAAGCTGCCATTTGCACTCTGACTCGTCACAATGCAGAACAATCCTCTGAGTGGCCCCTTCCAAGGAAAAGGGAAAGAAAAAAAGAGAGATACATAGAGAGACACCTAAAGAGAAAGACACAGAGAGAGAACCTACAGCATTACAGAAAGAGAGTGACAGGGGGAGGAAGTAGGGGAAAAAGGAAGGAAGGAAAGAAGGAAAGAGGAAAAGAAAGACCACAAAGTAAGCCTCTGCTCAAGTGCTCAAGTGCACTACACACATGCATCTGGTCATTTCCAGCTTCCTTTATTCCTCTGGATAAAAAAAAAAAAAAAATAAGCCAAGCCCTCCAGCCTGATCCTGGAGAAGCCCGCAGATCTTACAGGCAGTGCTGTCCATTACAACAGTCCGCTCATTACAGTAGTGCTGCACCTTCCGCTGCAATGGTCTTTTCCAACAGTCTCTCCCTTCCCGAGTTCAGATTTGGTTCCATCTGCTCTTCGTAATGGATGGGCCACACGGACACTACCTAAACTGATCCATCTCACCTCTAAGAGTAAGAAAAGGCAGGCAGTAAAACAGAACAAAACAGAACAGTGCCTGGGGTGACGCAGTAGGGAAATGACACCACCGCCTATGCCGGATCCCCGCTCAAAACAAACTAACCAACAAACTAACTTGAATCTGAATCCAACCAGGCCTCCGGCTCCAACTACACTCCCTATGGGAGATAGAGAAGTTGGAAGAATAAACTTTTTTGTTTGTTTTTTAAACCATGAGGACAGTGAGTACCAAGTCAAGACCATGGCAGATTCTACAAGGCACATGACCCTACTTCCTTTAACCAACGAATGCCCTGAAGAAAATGGGGAAAATCTTAGGCTAAAAAGGCTTAAAAGATACATTAAGAATAAGACCTAAACTTTGGATCCTGACTTTATCTGTAGAAAGATATCTTGAGACAATGAAGGAAAATTGCACATGGACATGTTACTAGACAATATTAAGGAACTATCATTAATTTTGTTGGGTCTTAGTGCAGTTCTATTTTTGAAATAGCCTCATTTATTCGAGATATGCTATAATATTTAGAGGTGAAATAATATATTTGACACTTGCTTTAAAATACTCAGCATGGGGCACCTGGGTGGCGCAGTCGGTTAAGCGTCCGACTTCAGCCAGGTCATGATCTCGCGGTCCGTGAGTTCGAGCCCCGCGTCAGGCTCTGGGCTGATGGCTCAGAGCCTGGAGCCTGTTTCCGATTCTGTGTCTCCCTCTCTCTCTGCCCCTCCCCCGTTCATGCTCTGTCTCTCTCTGTCCCAAAAATAAATAAACATTTAAAAAAAAAATACTCCGCAAAATTAAAACAAGGTGAGTCACTGCTATTATTTGTGGTCAACGGAGTGACGGGCATGTAAGAGTTCTGCGTGCTTTTCTGTATAATTCCTCCGTGTTTGAAAATTTTCCTAATGCTGACAACGTTGGTTATGGACTTCGGGTGTTCACTCAGGCATGTAAAGAGCTTCCAAGTCATCACTCCTGTCCTTTTAACAAGAAAAAAAGCTGAACTGAAAACTGACAACTTTTCTTGGACTCATCAGAGAACGAAGGTGGGAGGGAAAACCGCAACCACGGAATCTGGAGACTCAGATACACAGAATCAAGCCGCAAACAGCTTATCTGGAACAGAAGCTGCTAGAACCATACACGGGTAGGACCCCGCAAATGGAGACTTTGACGAACGGCTGGAGGCTGAGCTTGGAGTAACAGGAGAACGACACACTGTGGGGGCCGATTCTGAGAGACAACCACATAGTCAAGGGTTTTACCTCCAGGAGCCCCACCATATCCTCCAAAAACATCCCCTCAAGTTTCCGGCAGGAAGAGAAGAAAATTAAAAATTTTAAAATACTTGAGAACATTTTTACGACAAAGACCTGCTCTCCTACCACTGATCCTATCTTTGTCCAGCCCGGTGAGGGACACTCATCCTGATCTAGCCCTCCAGTCACGCCTCACTTGTTAGGGTGGCAGTCCTGAGGCACAGAAATTAGAAAACAGCGATTTAATTATAAAATTATAGAATACTTCTCACCGCCCCCCCCACACAAACACATACTATATCACTACATCACAGGGTTTTCAGTGGAACAACAGTGGCTCAAAGAGTTTCAAGACAAAGACTCTACTTAAGAAGGAGCTCTTTGTGGGGACCCTGTGGGGTCAGTCGGTTAAGCGTCTGACTCTTGGGTGTTGGCTCAGCTCACGATCTCACAGTTCATGAGTTCAAGCCCCGCATCGGGCTCTGCAATGACCGCTCAGAGCCTGCTTGGGACTCTCTCTCCCCCTCTCTCTCTGCCCCTCCCCTGCTCACACCATCTGTCTCTCTCAAAATAAAGAAATAAACTTAAAAATTAAAAAAAAAAAAAAAAAAAAAGGCTGTTTTTCTTTCCAAAAACAATGGCAGAGACAGAAATAAGGACGCGAAAAGAAACCGAGCTTGTGACGCCCACTAGAGCAAACACGACACACAGCCCAGCCCCGGGCAGGCCTGCCACAGAGCCACACACCAAGGACCCTCTCACCATGGCTGCGGATCCACGAAAAATTCCAAGACGTCATAAAAGGCAAGAAAAAACACAGTCTGGAGACTGTGACGGGTTTATTTTGACTTAAACGCTTTATCGGATTAGTAACAAAAGACATGATTAATAAATACTGGCAGCATTCTGAGTGACAACGTATATTCTTGTTCCTGCCTCAACACTCTTCCAAGTGGTGCTCGCTAACATCTGCAGGAATAGGCTAGCGCTGATTCTGGAGTTACACCACCGTAATTTTTAAAACCAGTTATTTTTATAAAATTGTACTATTTAAGCCTAAAACCATACCAATTAGACAGATTCTTTAGTTTTCCTAGGGAAAAAAATATATGTACTTCTAAATTCCTAAGTGGTTTTTTTTTTCCTGTAAATAAAAGTTTTCTCCAAATACAAAATGGAGACACCCAAGGCCTTGGCTATATCACTCTTTCAGTGACACAACTCCCGTTGACTGGTTCGAAGAAATAACATCTGACAAGGTTAATACAAGCAATTTATTCCAAAGGTGAATGTTATCTCAGTAACTGAAGAAACGTTTCAAAGAAAAAACACGGAAGAAGAGCCACTGTGGATAAATGAACAGCTTTAACTGCCGTGAAAGACACAGCAGCTGCAGGATATATATAGAGGGAAATTACATATTTAGAGGGAAAGACTGAGATGTTGAAAGAAGAGCTAAATTAGAGAGTTCTGGATTCAGAATAGGGAAGAAACAGAAGCCTTAAAGTGCAAAGCTCGGTGCACTGAATTCACTGGCGTGACTTAATTATTATTATATATTGGTAGCGTGGTAAGGGTTCATTGTTGCTAAGCAATATTCAGGAAAACAGCAATATTGATGTGGGTTCCCCAGCAGAAAAGGGAACAGACGTACGTAGGGAAGCAGGATTGGGTATGGGCAGAGCATTATTGAAGTTCTGTGATGGGTATGTGAGATTTCCTAACACCCTGTTCCTTCCATTTTTACTTCCTCCAAGTTTTCCTCAATAAAATGTTTCACATTTTGCCCTTGACATTACAAATATTAGTGTATTTTTACTGGACAACCTGCCATGAGAAAATCAAGACCTTTTATTCAAGGATTCATTGTTTACTTATTCGACATCAACCGCATGCTAGATCTAAATCCTGGGTTTATTACTCTTTTCCACATTCCAACCAAGAACTTGGAAGGGAAATAAAGACTGAAAGCGTTTATCATCAGATTCTAAAGAATATCAGAACAATGATAATCATGATGAATTTGTAGCAATTATACAATATCCCCCTAACTTAACAGAGGAACAAATGAATAAACCCAGAGGAATCAGTAAACTGGCAGAATCATCAACAACTTGTTTTCACGTCTGCCGACCAGAGCCACCTGCACGGAGCCTCTGCTGCTCAACAAGAAGAATGTCACACACTGGAATAATCACCTCACCATAAGGCCAGAGTATTTCTGTTTCTTGGGGAATAAAATCACTCAACTTTTTGCAACTTGGTTGACATTTTGTCTTAATTAAAGATGCTTTGTGTTTAAAAAAAAAAATTTAACTTTACTATTGGCAAAGGCTAGGAAATAGGTAAGAAATCTGACATTGACTTGCGGCCTTGGGTCCCCAGCCCAGCTAGCAAATTCTCTTCGTTACCAAGGTTAGAAGTCAGCATCGTGAGTGTCTGCGGAGGGGGAGCCAGTGTTGTACATATGCTGGGAGAGACACAATCCAAGCACAAAACACGGCTACCAATAAGACAGGAGGCTACTGATGACCTCAGAGTGACATCATTTCCTCTGTCAAACGTGACTACAGAAATGTGAATGCTGAGTTCAGGGTCCCTGAACTCTGCTGCCCAACAGAGCCCCATCCTCCATGCTAACACCTTACCTAAAGCGCCAGTCAGGGACTGACTGGAAAGGACTGATTTCTGTTACACAAAATATCTTATTTATTTTTGAGCCTTCCCATTTTGTCAACACTACTTTTAAATCCAACTAGCTTCCAAGAGCTGTTGAACTAGCTGATTCTGTCATAATGCTTCCTCCTTATACCCCTGTTTTGGTGGAGGTCCATATGGTCTCTCATGTAGACAGCTGCAGCAATAATGAACGTTTTTCCCTTACTCCAGAAGTGACCTCGCCCTGTCCATCATACACTCTGCGTGAGAATGACCTATCTAAACAATTACATGACCATGACCTTCCTTCCTACTGTCTTCAGGAAAACATGAGAATTGCTTACCTTCGCATGCTAGGTGTCTGATGACATCAGCCCTACCCGCTCTTCCCGTTACACCTCTTCCTACCTCCAGTGACGTCACACCTGTTCCTGGCTTTGACCACAACTAGTTCTTCAACACTGCCATTCTTTATGCTACTGTACACGATTTTCTGCCATCTGTACACATTCAGCTCCTTAAACAAGTTGCCGTCTGTTAATGTTTAGAACCAGTTGCCTCTGGGTCCTTGAAATGGCAGCTTGTGACTGGCTCCCCTCCGAGGACTATTCTGGGTGAGTCTATCTTCCTTGTGTTCTCAGTGCCCCAACGTACTTTATCTCCATTTTGACTCAGTGCACTTCAATTACTGGTTTTGTTCGTACTCTTTCCATTAGATTAAGTTCCTTGTGGACAGGGACTTTTGCCTTAATTTTCTGTAAAGTTTTGTGTTTAGTATTGTCTGGAATATACAGTAAGAACCCCACTAAATGTTTGTCAAATGAGTGAACACTTTATAATAATAACTGTTTTCAAGACAGGTCTTTTAATTCTGTCTTCCCCTCTGATTGCATGTTAATCTCAAGAAAATAACTTATCATTTCATTCCCTTTTGGAAATTTCACACACTCCTCATGGACAAATGAGTGAATTGGAGTTGTCTCTGTCACTGGTTCATTTTCTACCTTATTTGAAAGCTCCTTGTTAGCTGCCGTGTACCCAAGTCGAGTAGAAATCATTACTCCGTCTTCTTTACACAGCCCTGCCCATCTCTGTCTTCACATCTCCGAGTAAGCATTCCTTAGGCCATTAACATTTTTCATTATTTAAAAATAAAAATTTGTACTTAGAAAAGAGCACAGGCAAACTAATAATGCCAAACAGTGTTTCATTTTGCATTCTTGTTTTAGGGTAATTTCTTATTTCTCTATTAGATTAGTTGAAAGCAAGTACCATGTATGTTATTAATGTTTATCTCCCATCATATCTCGCACATCATAGCAGTTCAATGTATTTGTCATGTAACAAAAGTGAACTAATGGATAAATAAGAAATGAATGCTTAGTGTGTGTATATGTGTGTGTATGTGTGTGCATGCATGAACATAAACCATGGTGATTGCTATAACTTGATCATGGAGATTCCCGTCCTGCATTTCCTGAGCCTTTTGTGTTGATCGCCAATACGCTGAGGATTTCAGTTAAGTCCATCACGTAAATGATGGCACAGTAACTAACAGGGAGGTAAATCATGTTTAATAACTGAAAGCCATTATCCCACATCTCTTATAAGTACCAGAATGAGGAATTCCCAGGCTCTAGGTCTCATGCAAACTAGAAGGAAGAAGGAAGGGAAAGGAAGAGTGGAGGAACGGGTATGCTGAGTAACTTTCTGACAGGAAGAGGAAAACTGACTTGGATCAATGTGGACCGGATCCCAGAAGGCAAGAAACCTTAATACAACAGGACTTGTAATTAGACTATTCTTAGAGCATGTTAACACCTCATTAATGTGAGTGGGCTCTGACCTTAACATGTTAGGCGTTTTAATAATTACCTTGGGAATAGCAGAGAGTTCCCTTCTTTGTAACTGAAGTGTTTCTCTGTTTTTAGTGAAGTATCAGATGCCACTGGGTCACTTCAAACTCAGTGTTCACAGAGGGTCTTCACCAATCCACTTGGTGAGGTCAGAAATGCCTCCACGGGATCAGAGACAGGACAGGCATGTGACTGTACCAGTGTGAACCATTATTACAAGAAATTACAAAGCCAACCCCTATTAGAGAATCATTACTGCAAGAAAATTTTAAATACAGGCATAATAAGTAAATCCTATGATTAGGCCAATTAAGGATTGTTTAATGAAAAGTCTTAACCACGCACACAATTTACTTATAGAGTCTGTTTCCAGGAGCTGAAGGTAAATAAGTAAAGATGAGCATAAAGATTTGGTTAGAGGGATGGTTACTGCAAATTGTTCATTAGAAAATAATTTTCCAATAACCCAAGCGTTCAATAGTAAGAGTGCACTAAGTACTATGCAGCCATTAAGATCCTGAGTAGAATTATCTTTACTCACTTGGCTAGTTATTCACAAATGCAAAAGGATAGATATACCAATGATATATAAGCTGGGACAGTAAATTATGCAGGGTAGAGGTTTAGAATAAGGACCCGGGCTTGTCGGCATCCATTACTGGTATTGCTGTTCAGGATTTCTGAGTCTAAGCTTCTTCAAGTGCAAAATGGTGTGCCCAATAAAATGGCTTTCAGTGCCTAAAATATTAGGAAAGATTTTTATCTCAATGGTAGATATAACCAGGAAAAAAAGAACCACTCTTCCCCCAACACACACCTAGAACTCCCCTACGCTCTGCATCCAGATTGCAGGACCAACACCAAGCCACTCAGTTATGAATTCATGAGGCGGTGCTCAACATTTAGATACTCACTGCTTTGTTACTCCTTGCCATATGACTGGAAACTAGACTGAAAGCAAAAGTCATCTCAGTTGGACTACTATCAGGGATGATGCAAACTGGTGGAATGGCTTTAACGAGAAGAGATGCTGAAAAGAATGGTGGAAATTTCAAAGGCATTACATCATTTAGTAACAGCATTAAATCACCTTTTCACCACGTTTACCACCGTCACACAAACAAGAAAACAAATCTGCAAAGAACAGGGGCTCACGCACAAAGTCTACGTCTTAGCCTAACCGCGTAGTTACTTCAAATACGCCAAGCATTTCCTTTTTTTCTAAGCATAATGGTTAACATGTTGTTTGCCTTCTAAACCTGGGTTTTTCAGAACTGCTGCAGTTATTAGGAAAGCAGTGTCATGCAAACCCCGAGAAAATGCCTTCTTCACTTTTCCATTCCTTTTCTCCTTCTGTGTTAGTTTCTTATGCCATAAATTACCCTAAACTTAGTGGCTTTGAGCAAGACAAATGCATTCTTATAGTTCTTGAAGTCGGAGGTCTAACATGGCTCTCACTGGGTTAAAATCAAGATGTCTACAGGACTTCACTCCTTCTAGAGGCTGTTGGGGGGAATCTGTTTCCTTCAACAGTTTCTGGAAGCCACTGAGATTGCCTGGCTCCCGGCCTCGCTCTCCACCTTCAAAGCCAGCAAGATAACATCTACAGATCTCTCTTTCTCGGTCACTCTTACACGCGCACACACACATGCATCCCTCTCCGATTCCTGCCTGGTTCTCTCACTGACCCTCCTGGATCACCCAGAATAATAATGTCCCCATCACAAACTCCTTAACCTTTTGCTGTGTAAGGTAACACATTCACAGGGTCCAGGGTTTAGGACACTGACAGCTTGGTGGTGACCATGATTCTGTCTACCATACAATCCTTCTAAACAATCCTTTACACCAAAATGATCCTGTTTTCGCATAAGCATTCACTTTTTAATATCCCGCAGTGATTCTCCATCACTTTCAGGACAAACTCCACGACCTTGCCACACACAGGACCCAGCCCAGTAAATCTGCATTTCCATCCTTAACTTGCATGAGTTTCTTGACTCCCATCTTCTTTGTCCCAGCTGTGCTGACACTGTCCTGCCCCTTATTCCCTTCCAAGTGGCCTCTTCCGTTAGCCCAGGTGAGAGACAGGAGAGGAGTCAATGAGGCAATGATGAGACAGAGGGAGGAAAAAGAAGAGATTCATGGTATATTTAGGAAGCAGAACTATCTTGGCTTAGTGCTCTCTTAACTATGGGGTACTCTGAGCTGACCAGTGTGAGAAAGGAAAGTAGGGAAGCCAAATTCTGAACAAAGAACAGGCTTTGGGGTGGAGGAAGGTCACGAATTCAGTTTGTCACATACAGATGAAAATATACAGTAGATGTGAGAAGGGCATTATTACCTTTTATGGACCTTCATGAAAAATTCACGACTACCACGTATATCAACGACTCAGAGTACACTCGAATTATTTATTTGAATTACACATCTTTTTTTTTTTTTTCAACGTTTATTTATTTTTGGGACAGAGACAGAGCATGAACGGGGGAGGGGCAGAGAGAGAGGGAGACACAGAATCGGAAACAGGCTCCAGGCTCTGAGCCATCAGCCCAGAGCCTGACGCGGGGCTCGAACTCACAGACCGCGAGATCGTGACCTGGCTGAAGTCGGACGCTTAACCGACTGCGCCACCCAGGTGCCCCTGAATTACACATCTTTTTAAAAAACCAGATAAACACCTGACAATACAAGGAGCTATCGCTGTCTAAAAACTCTCCCCTGGAGGGGCCTGGGGATGCTCCTCTCCAGCTGTTGTGCACAGTCTCGCGAGACCAGGGCAGATGATAAATGACGGATTCATTTCTGATCTGCAGGACTGTGCCAGCCATCTTGGCAGCTGTAGAAGACGGTTGGCCCGTCATCTTTAGACGTCAGTCCATTCAGGGCTTGCGATTGAATTCCACAGGCAGGCTGGGAAGAGCTGACTTGGTGACATTTGCCTGTAGTTTGCTTGCAAAGCTTTATTTGATGCCGATTCATAAATACTTGCGGCATTAGGGAATCTCACGATCCTTCAGGAGGAAAAGCAGACTAAAGAGAAGGCTTCGGGGTGGAAGTGCCAACAGAGGCAGGGGCAATGCAGCCTCCTGGCACAGAGAGGCAAGAAAATGCAGGCTCTGATCCTCTGGTCTCGGATGTTCAGCATAACAGAGGTCTGGTAACACAAGACCAAACGGGGACCAACGTCTGATTAATAGACAAGAACAATTAGCAAACCGTTACGCGAGTGGATGTTCATTCTTTCCCAGCCCTCCAGGAAGCACTCTGGCTAGTACAGTGCCTGGCATATAATTAGTGGTGGATAAGGAACCTTTAAGAAAACATGAAGAATATCACTAATTTCCCATAGGTGAAATCAACTGTATTTGTTAACCAGCAATTTTTAAATCTTCGTAAGTGGGTATTAAATATCGTTTTTTTTTAATTTTTTTTTACATTTATTTATTTTTGATAGAGAGGGACAGAGCACAAGTGGGGGAGGCGCAGAGAGAGGAGGAGACACAGAATCCAAGGCAGGCTCCAGACTCCAAACTGTCAGCACAGAGTGAGGCTCGAACTCACAAACCACGAGATCATGACCTGAGCCGAAGTCGGACGCTCAACCGACTGAGCCACCCAGGCGCCCCTTAAATATTCTTAACACTGCAATTTTAACCAAGATTTACAATGTCTGAAGATCTGCCTTCACACACACACACACACACACACACACACACACACACACGTGCATGTTAATAATAGAAAGATACAACACCTGCCCGTAATTTTTCCCTTATGTTGTTACTGTAAGACTTGCAAGGCACCGTAGGTTGACCAAGAAATAGAAAAAGCAGTCCTTTATCTTAAAGATCTCACGGTACACCAGGGATGACAGAGTGCACCCAGAAAACTCCTATTAGACAAGTCACTGATTTCAGATACACTGATATCATTTTCAGGACACGCATAAGAAAAATCTAGGAATGTGTGTGAATGTAAATCAAAACCATGTTTTTGCTACAGTGTTTTCAACCTGCTTCATCAAAGCAAGAGTATTATTTAGAAATAAGAACCTTTAGATTTTAGAGAAGCCAGTTTTGAAGAGGTTGAGTAATAAGCAGAAGCCAATGATTCAGGAAACACAGGACACTGAGTGACAGCTGGACAGAAATCTATGGCAGGAGGCCCTCATGGTGCTGCCACCATTCCCGGCTGCTAAGTTAGCAGGCTGTGTGCCCCAGATGTGCAGCAAGAATGAGGATGACAGGATACCTGTCAGGGATCTGGACAGGTTTTTCAGATGGAAGCCATATCTGCAAGGCATTTTAAACTGCTGGGTCACAGGGTAAGTGGGAGAGAGGGGGCCACCAATACTGAGTTGGGCACAGGAGCAGCACATTATGGAGGCAGACACACACAGATATGTATATGAGAAGAAGTCCAATGAATAGAAAGTCGATTCATAGGATTTCCAGCAAGGGAGAATTCACTGATTTTATTGTTCCAGACCTAGTATACTTTGAAGTTGAAAAAAATCTGAAACAATCTAACAGATTCATAGAAATGGATGCAGGAAGAGGTGACCTGATTGCATTCCGGCAGGGAGCCGTAATAAATGGAACACATTCAGAATCAGCGTGAACACCCGATCCTCGTGACAGACCTCTGTGGGTCACGGAACTGAACTGAGGAAAAGCAAAAGCAGTAACACTGAATTTGATTATTCTCTGAGTGTGATGAGTGACTATGAAAATGACATTACTTAGGGAGGAAGAAAAAAAATCACAAACATTTGGCCTTCCATGTAGCTCTTCTCTTTTCCTGAACAAGTATTTCATAACCACATGTCATTTTAATAGGGTAAACAGGAGCATCACCGAAGAGTTAAAGAACAGGGTATTCTGGTATTTTTTTCTAAGTTGCTTTAAGCAACTTTATTAGCCCAGATTCTCCAGAGAAAAAGGACCACCACCAAGATCTGTTTACAAGATAATGAAAGAAGAAAACCTAAATGACAGTAGAGAAAATCTAAATAATTCCTATATCTTTGGACCCTGATTTGTCCATTCTTTTCTTCATTTCTTTGATGGCTTACAGGGGACACATTTTTAGTTTTTTTTCATCGTCTGAGGCAGGGCTAAAAATGTATGAGCTTTTTAGCGGAACATTGCTATATTCAACGAAGACTGACTCACTTTAAAGGAAGGAAATATTCCAAGAGCTTTTCCCTCATGGCTAATTAAATATTTATACGAAAGAAAGTGATGCATCTCAATAAAGAAAATACATTCAACTTGTAACAGTGGCACAACGCATTGTCGCCAATTTCAAGCCAAGACAGATTGTACAGAGTGATGCCTTCGCGCTGAAACACAAAACCATGCCCTTTGTCCTGACTTCATTTTCTTCTCTGTGCAGCTAGATTCTAATATTATTTGAATTCACTCATTAGGTCTGTTTTTTCCCCATTTTAAGTGAACTACTTCAAAATTTCCAATTTGCAAACTTAGTGCCTAACACAAACACTTTCCTACTTGAAGACACTCGTCCTGTGTGTCCTTTTACAGTATCGCTGTGCCAAGTGTCATTCACTTGCATGACCCGTGGTCAAATATTATAATAACGTGTAATAACAAAATGCTTACAGCAGCTGAGAACTGACTTGCTACTGCTGAATCCTAATGTATCTTTAGGATATCCAAGAAGCCAAACGGTTCAAGCTTGCTCAACTCTGCATCTACGATGTGATGTCAGGTCAGAAAATGGCTTCATAAAAAAATGTCAACATCATAAACGCATTTCAAAGAAAGCACCCTGGATTGGCCCAGCTTTAAGTCTGGCTTTAAATATGCATCAAGACTGAAATACGGTCATGAAATAAGAATTCTTTAAGGTCATGTTGCCTCTGAAAAAAATACACGGCCATCAACGGTCACTGTTTTTCAGGGGGGGGTGGGGCAGGAGTGCGGGGGGAGGGCAGAAGTGGGAAGAAAAATCCTCAGTAGTTCATTACAGGCTTTGCAAAAATGGACCCCGTATTCACTTGAAGAAGTAGCAACTTTAATATGTAGCAACTTTAATATTCCAGACCGATAGGAATCACAGTGATTGGAGCCTCTGAAGCCTTGGCACTCCCGCCATACTTCCAAGGAAAAGGGAATATTCACTGCTGGTTGTGCCTCAGGTGATCCTAAGGGATCTAAGGGAAATACCTCCCCTTCCTCCCACAAAGGGGAGTGATTCACATCTGCCTCCACGAATTTTTATTACATTTTGTATCAAATCGCTGCCTTGCCCATCATATATTTCCAAATGGGAGGGCATTACTGGAAGGTTTTGCCCACTGCCTACTAATGGCTTTCGGTTGAGGAGTCCCCAAAGTCACATCTGTATATTCAGTGGCCCGGACAACACAAGTACAAAATAACTAAAATATATAACTTTGTTTTAATACATTTTAGTTTTCCATTCCATGACACGAAATGGCAAAATAATGTAGTATAAGATTAGTATGTCGTACAACGTAGTTAACCCTGGAGAAAAAACATATTGGGTTACTTTATCACCCATGAATAAAATGGGTAGTAAGCAGAAACCTATTATTATAATACTGCAGGGTATACTCTCAGTTCCTAAGATTTTCCATATGAAAGACACAAGAAGAGGGCCACCTGGCTGGCTCCGTCAGTGGAGCATGTGACTACTGATCTCAGGGTTTTAAGTTTGAGCCCTAATTGGGTGTAGAGATCACTTAGAAATAAAATCTTAAAAAAAAAAAAAAAAGAGATACAAGAAGAAAAGTTATCTATTTCTTCACAAAAGAGTTAAAGTAACTTAAATGCCCCATGCAGGTGATTAGGAAACTACCAAGGATTCTACCTGAGATCTTTAAATTGTATGTTCCTATCCAGTATAGGCTACTTTCTTCCCAATACTCAATAAACATCAATGGTAATAGTCAATATGGTGGGTTAAAGTAACTTCAGAACTGTTATTAAATCTAATTTTGCAGGGCCCCCGGGTGGCTTAGTCAGTTGGGCATCCAACTTCAGCTCAGGTCATGATCTCATGGTTCATGGGTTCAAGCCCCACGTTGGGCTCGGTGCTGACAGCTCAGAGCCTGGAGCCTGCTTTGGATTCTGTGTCTCCCTCTCTCTGCCCTTCCCCCGCTACCACTCTGTCTCTCTGTGTCTCTCAGAAATGAATAAATGTTAAAAAAAAATTTTTTTTTTAATTTTTTTTTCAACGTTTATTTATTTTTGGGACAGAGAGACACAGAGCATGAACGGGGGAGGGGCAGAGAGAGAGGGAGACACAGAATCGGAAACAGGCTCCAGGCTCTGAGCCATCAGCCCAGAGCCCGACGCGGGGCTCGAACTCACGGACCGCGAGATCGTGACCTGGCTGAAGTCAGACGCTTAACCGACTGCGCCACCCAGGCGCCCATGCTCTCATTCTGAGCATGGAATTATGGCCCTCAGAATTTGAATTCTGAAAAGACACTGTAGGTATTGGAACATCTGTCAAAATGGTTCCAAATATTGTACAGCTTCAAGTTTTCAAAAGGTAAGTTTTATAATTTACTCAATACATACGCATAATGTTGAGTGCATAGAACTTTATAAATAAGGCAACGTGCATATTTTGAAGTTACATACTCAAAAACTTTACGGAAGGAGAGTACATTTTTGACAAATTGAGCAATTATTGCCTGACAGTAATTGTAGGTTAGGCCTTTTTCTGCCTGTTTTATTCAATTTGAAGACTCTGTTTCTAGAAGATGTATGACACTTATTAAACATCCCATGAAGGTTCATTCAGTGAAGGAAGGACATAATCCATGAAACGACTATTGTTCATGTTTTACTTTGAATGGAAATTTAAAGGGATCCTTTAAGGCAAAAGACTAATAAAATCCAGTTCGAAAAATAATAAAAGAAATTTTGGGGTAACACCTTTTAATACAAAATAAAATTCAATTTCCTTGGCAAGCAATCTTAAAACTAACAGAGCAAGCGGCAGGATCTGGTTCCTCTTAGCTAGAAATATTTACTTGGGGGCGCCTGGGTGGCGCAGTCGGTTAAGCGTCCGACTTCAGCCAGGTCACGATCTCGCGGTCCGTGAGTTCGAGCCCCGCGTCGGGCTCTGGGCTGATGGCTCGGAGCCTGGAGCCTGTTTCCGATTCTGTGTCTCCCTCTCTCTCTGCCCCTCCCCCGTTCATGCTCTGTCTCTCTCTGTCTCCAAAATAAATAAACGTTGAAATATTTACTTGTACATTTTGTCACTGGGCATTGAAGAAATATGAAAGGAATATGTGTACACATGAGTTGGGAGTAGTTAACGGCCAAATACATTTTAGAAATCATACTCAATTTATTTGCCTCTCAAACAATCTTAAAATTCAAGATTATGTTTAACTGTGTACCTCAAATTTATTTTGTTATGAAATTTTTCACTCAAGGGACACTTAATATCTGGTAGAACTAGCATTCTAAAGAACATAGTTTTAGGAAATGTTATAGTATTGCATAATTACAACCATTCTCTAAAATAACTTACAGATTTAAAGTCAGTCACAGAAACACAAATACCACACAATTTCACTATTCATATGGGGAATTTAGGAAACCAAGGAGAAAGGGAAAAAAGAAAAGAAACAGGTAAACCAAGAACAGACTCTTAACTACAGAGAACACACTGCTGGTTCCTAGGGGGCGGTGGCCTGGCGGGGAGAGGAGGTGATGTAGGGAAGTGTAGAAACACCGTATTGTACGCCTGAAAGCAAGATAACACTGCACGCTAGCTGGAATTTCAATAACAATTTTCAAATTAAATAACTTCTAGATTTAACATTGTTCTACTCAAAATCTAAAGTTTTGGAGGTCAAGTAAGGTTTTCTTTCAACTTTAACATACATGTATGTACATACAACGTATGCAAGTACACAGAAGGCCAGTGGGAATTTTTAGAATTTAGATTCTTTGACTTCAAAGAAGTATTTAAAATATTAATTATTTAAAAATGTACATGTACTTTTATCACTGAGATACGCACAGGGTCCTCCTTTTTGATTTATTAACTTGAAAAATTAGATTTTGAATACTTAAGCATATTTCGTTTTCTCCTTATGGCTTATGGGTTACGGCTCACCATTCAACTATCTCTTGCACTCGGTTTGTTAAAACTTTGAGATTTTTGCACCTTATGAGTAAGATTTCAAATTTTATGTACTATAAAGGTACTACTTTTATAACAGGGTTATGCTACATATGTTTAAGTTACTTGGAAGTTATTGGGAAATTTATCTTTTTTTCTATTCTGAATGGGTGAAATGGCCCCAGAATTATCTGTTTAAAGTTTACAGTGAACTATGAAGGCTTCTGTGAGCATCTTTTTTGTTAGCAGTTTTTTGATATTTGTCACAAAAAAACATCCAAGCCTTTTTCTCTACTCAGCTTACTACGTCATTTTATGGTCATTTGGTTATCTGTATTTCCTAGGGAATAATTTCAATCATATTTCACTATTTTATTAGCACGATAAACTATGAAGGATCATTGTATCTCTTTGTCCATGCCTAATTTTGTATAATCTCTGTATACTTTGTTTACATTACAAGTTGATTTATATATTTTATGATTTAAAAGCAACTAATTCATGACTTTATTTAACAATACAAATTGTACCCTATCTCCTACTTAGGTGTTTATATACTTTACTTTTTTAAGTGCTTGTAACTGCTTTTTCTTACACTGTCTTTCAAATTTTAGATTTCCTTTTTGATTCAACTGATTTTAATATCGTATTACCATATAATCAAACTCTCTGTGAAGGAGAACATTCTTCTGACAACACGACTTTTCACAATTCATACAGTTTCGTATGTAGTACCATTAATATATAACCTTATTTAGATTTCATTTTATGGAGATATGAAATAGTGTTAAAAAAAATGTTTCCACAAGGGGCAACCTTACAAGTGACCCCACTGCCACTGACTCACTTATACAAGGACTTGTCCAGGTGAGCAGACAAAACCCCTGTTGGTGAACCTGCTTCTAGGAATTCACAGAAACCAAACAACCATGCGTTGCGAATCATTAGCAGGTCATCTGGAAAGCAGACATTTCTTTGCCCAGACTAGTTTTATACACTCAGGTTCTCAGTCTTCAGGCTTTGGTGAGGGATCATTCTGACTACTGGAAAAAACATAGGTTATTTTTAACTTCTGGTTGCTGAGGCCACCACATGTGTAGGGGGAAAAAATGTCTCTTGACTAGAACCACAGGTGACTTTTATTTATTGTACTAATGCCTGTCATCTATTTTCATGTTGCCCACAGGGAACATCAAGTATTTTGCCAGGATAAATATTTTTTTTATTCCAGTCAAGTCTGTCAGAAAAAGCGCTCTGCTCCCAACACAAAGCAGCGAGAAGACTATGAAAATAGGTCATATGAAAATACGATATATAAAAAGAAAAGAGTTAAAAGAATGTAAACCTATTCAAAAAATAAACAAACATAAATATCTACACGGACAGAAGAGGGAGGAGAATCAGGCTGAAGCCCCTGGCCTAAAATCACGGCATCAGAGATGGGAGGCAGAGACGGTAAAGTTGGCCTTTCTATTAATCAGAGGAAAGCAAATCAAAACAAGCACGAAGCCCTATTTCATACCCATCAACTTGGCGAAAGGAGGGAGGGAGGGAAGAAACAACAAACTAAATTAGACAATTTTAGCTACCGGTAGAGAAATGGGAAGTGCCTTAAGCTGTTAGTGGTTCTGATGGCTAATGTGTGTTGTCCAGTCAATGCAGACATTGTTCCGAATGCTTTGTGCACAAAACTTGTCCCATCCCGACTGCAACCCAATGACATAGACATTACTGTTATATTCACTTGACAGATGAGAAAACACAGTCACAGAGAATTATCTTGTCAAGGTCATACAACTAGTTCTCAGGGATTCTGACTCCAGATTCCATATAATCCTGACAACATAAAATTTTGAGAGCAGACCAGATAATTATAGTAAAATTGACGAGGTAGACACGGAAAGACCATATATTTCCACTTCTGGAAGTCATTCCTACGTAGCGCACTTGGAATCAAAGAGGAGAATACACAAACGATCCTTCCAACATTATTTACAGTAGTAGGAGATGCGTAGTATTTATTTTCCACCAAGTAAAATTCTGACGTGTATCAAGCAGTTTGTTCTTCGTAACAATCCTATGAGGGGGTTACTATCAATATTTCCAATTCTTCATAACAATCCTTTGGGGGGGTTACTATCACTATTTCCAATTTAAAAATGATGAGGATGAGGCATAAAGGAGGTGTGTGTTTACAGTGGCAAAACAATGAAACTCCCTGAATGCTCATTAATAAGACAGCGGATTTTAACCCTAATATATTCACACGTGGAAGTTTACAACAGTTATACGATGAGAAGTCTAGAGAGAGAGAAAAAAATGCACAAGTCTAAAGAAACCATTTTTGAAAACCTTTACTGATGTGATTATACCTCTAAAGGAATGAAAACATAAGAATGAGGCACTAAAGGTACTCACAAGAGTCTCTTTGGATCGCAGGGAAAGAAAAAGGGATTAGTAATTGTCTACCATGGGCTGCCAGGATCTACAGAGGTTTATTTTTTGAACAAAACAAACTCTAAAGTTAATAGGAATGAATATCAAGATTTTTAAAAAGCTGAGTAGTGGGTACAGAGCTGGGGTTTTTTATAGGACTCTTTATATTTTCTACATGATTGATATATTTTATACTAAAATACAACAGTACACTGAAATTGTATCCATCATGTATTAGTCAACTTGACGTTAACTTTATTAATTGTACTAAAAATTTACTTGTGCGTGAGAAGAAGCTATCCTAAAAAAAAAAAGCTAGTAGCATTTACCATTTATTAAGAATTTATTTTCTGAAACTCCATGCGTTTTTGTGTTGAAGTACTCATTTAATGATTTTATGAATTCTACTAAATTGGGATAAACATTTTTGAAATTGCTTGCTAAAGACAAAACCACTGAAGGCCTGAGCTGGGATTAACACGAAATACACCCGCTGGTATCCACCTCTCCTGGGCTGTATCAGTCCCTAGAATGCTACAGGTGCCAGGGCCGAATCCGAGCTCCCAGAGTCATTAAAACGAGAAGGTGTGTCTGGCCTCAGGACCCTTCCTTCCTGGACACAAGGCTAATGTCAAAACCCTGACACGCTTCGATCAGCCCAGACTCCACGGTTCCTGCGCCTTCACCTCTTCCTGGGGTCTGGCCTATCCTGTAGGCAGGAAGCGACAGTTCCGAGGAATTAATGAGACGCTGGGATTGTGTACAGTTCAGCTTCGGCCACACAGGATTCTGAACCGGGCTCTGCAGAACCATCCTCAAAAATGACACCACTTAGGCGTGGTGTCCTGTCTCCATCCATACGGGAAAGCTTCTCTTAGCTAGGACTTTTTCTCCCCCTTCACAGGATTACTCCTTACATCGCTGAACTCGAAATTTATAATATTTTTTTCTTTGGAACTTACCTTTACCAACAAAGCTATAGCTTTTGAAATTATGTGCAGTAAATGGTGTTTTACATAACTATGACAACATCGAGAACGGAAAATCTGGTCCTACAATTCAACACTGAATCAGACGCACGTAATGTGAAGGGGGTCCAGGGCTGCGTCATGCTGCTGATTACATCTACGTATCGACTTCCATAAACTGAGCCTGCTGTGATGTTATAGGGTCCCGCTTTTGTGATGCTAAATTTAGTCATAAAACAGAATGCATGTCCATATGGTTTTCACACGTATAAATATATATATACACATGTAACACAAGAGGCTACGGTGCCCAGACTTTCCTTTTTCCCTCTGTGATTACTAACAGTACATGATTCGGGGAACACAGTCAAAATATGTCATAAGTGTCAATACACAGACACACTGCGTAAAGACATTTTACCAGACCGTGTCCTTTTAGAAACCAGAGTCTATTCATGTCTCTATAGTAGACATGACAGAAAGTCATATGTAAATCCTCCTGTACCTTTTAAATCTTTATTAACTTTTATGTTACTTGTCACTTAAGACAGATTTAATTCTTACCTTCCTCCATATTGAGTATTTTCAGGAATTTGGAAAGCAGCACCTGGGACAAAATGTAACCTGCTAACTGACATACAGCTAGTCTCTGCACCTGACTTGTAATCAATGTTCTCGGAGATGAAACATGGTTTAGAATATGTCTTAAGTGAACTTCAGAGACAAAAATCACATCTTTTTCATTACCTCCAATAATAAGTATTTTTTAATCCTTATACACACAACATCCCCATGTATTTCCCCATGGTATTCACCTGACAGCTACATTATCGTCCTTTGTTCTAGTGATCTCTTGCTGTGTAACAAAACACTCTAAGACTTCGTGTTTCAAAACAGAGAAAACTATTGGGTCAGTATTGTACAGACCAGATGGGATTCGGCGGGTAGGGGTCTCTGTTTTCTGGGAGCACTTTAGTGGACCCCCTCTCCATCTTCTAAAAGACAAATGGAAGGGACCCACCAAAAAAGGGTTTACAGGAGAAAGGAGCATAGATTTGTCACGTCTAGATTAGTATGAATACGGGGCCAGAGAGAATCTCCAGAGAGAAGGAAAAGATGGAAAAAGTGTAGACATTATCAAGACGAATTATAAAGCGGCAAGGCCGAAGGGGCAGAGGCACACTTAGGGGGCTCGTCACTTTAGGGGGCTACCTGCTCACCTATGCACCTATGGGGGACTGAGCACCTGTAAATGCAACTACCAATCACTTCCAGATCCACATACCGGAGCCCAACACTCACCTCTGTGAATCTTCTAGACTCCAGAGGGAAAAGCTGCTAGATCTTTTTTTTTAAATTTTTTTTTTAACGTTTATTTATTTTTGAGACAGAGAGAGACAGAGCATGAACGGGGGAGGGGTAGAGAGAGAGGGAGACACAGAACTGGAAGCAGGCTCCAGCCTCCGAGCCATCAGCCCAGAGCCCGACGCAGGGTTCGAACTCACGGACCGTGAGATCGTGACCCAAGCTCTAGTCGGACGCTCAACCGTCTGAGCACCCAGGCACCCCAAAAGCTGCTAGATCTTAAGCTCTTTCAAGCCCTAAGAGAAACGTATCATGAAAAGTGTGTGAAAAGAGAGCGCCTTACTGTCATTTCCTGTGACATTAACTTGGAAAGCAGTTCATTTCCATGCACCTTTTCAGGCCGTGTAGATATTTTAGATACTTAATTTTAACACATGCTAACTTACTGCACCCCGCAATATAATTTTCTCACTTCACATTCACAAAGGCTTTTTTCTTTTTTCTTCTTTCTTTCTTTCTTTTTCTTTTTTAACAGAACATCAAACTGGCATTTCCCACACACCCCCCCAGAAAATATTTAAATTTAGTTTTCAATTATGCAGGTAACTGTACAAGTGAATGACGGAGCTCTCTATCAGTACACCTGTTTCAGACTGAGGCTAGATGACCTCTGTGCCTCTCCAGCTCACTGTATCTCATTTGGGCTCTCTAGCACGTAAGATAATACTGCAGCAAAGAAAGTGAACTGTTTTCCTTCAGGTCACATAATGAGTCAAGGGGGCAATCAGATATATGCCAATAGGATTATTCAGTATCTTGTTTATGGCGGAGGGCGGGGGGGCCAGCTGAGGGCAGAGGACAGGGTAACGGCACCCCCTACCCCAGGTGAGACATGTGTGATCTTCCTCAGACACTCCTGGCTGCCCAAAAACAAAGGAAAGGCAAGAAAGCAGATAGGTGACTGATAGAGGTCATAGTCGTGCAGGAGTCTCTCTTGCTTTACGGCTTACAGTAACCTGCAAGAAAAAGGCAATCTTATCCACAGTCTAATCTCCAGAAACCTACAGACTTTGTTTCCTGCAGCCCTAACGTCACCCTCATCAAGATGTAAGGGGGTTTAAGTGCTTGGCATGGTGACGTGGGAAACTAAGGCAAATGAAAAATTAAATTCCCCACTACCTACAGCCCAGTGACAAGTCCCTGAAACCGAAAGAGCGACCTCCCTGTAGGAGCTCGGTTGCCTGGATGATGACACTTTTGCTAGGGGCAAAAGGGAATCTTGACTTAACATTATCACAACCTCCAGAATCCTGGAAGTCTACTTTACCGTGTAAAAATTCCTTTGGATTTTGCCAGACATACGCTGTCAATCATACTCCAAGCTTATGGCCCCCTGATACATATCTGAAGGGTCTCATGACTGAGGTTTTACTAAACAGTAATAAATTACGTTTTCCTAACAGCAGCTAGCCCCTCAAGGTCCTGGAAACCTTGCTTCCAAAGTTCCTCAGAGACTTACTCTGTCCCTAACCCCCTCCCAAAGGGAAGGTATACAATCAGTTACCCTTCACAACCCCATTAAAGCTCTTTCTGCCCACGGGTCCTGTCCCCATGCTTTAATAAAATCACCTTTTTGAACCAAAGATGTCTTCAAGAATTCTTTCTTGGCCATTGGCTCTGAATCCCCATCATCACCCCAGAACTCCATCATTGTGACAATGACATTTTTTGAAAAAATCTCATGGCTGTGTTGAGCTACAGCCAGTAATTCTCTTCAAGGGCAATTTCCCAATCTTCAAGAAAGGGTGCATGAAACAACACTAACGGGTTCTGGAAAAATAAAGCAGATCTTATTTGCATGATATAGTCATGCATTTTTTAAGTACCTACTGAGTATTCAGATTTGCCCTAAGGGATGTATAAATTATATTTATCACACCAAAGGGTTGAAAATTGAATTAAAGATAAAGCACACCACATAAAATAGTGGAGAAAAAGCATTCATTGAACTTAACATTTAAATAATGAATACAACAAATATGAATTTGATTGAAGAGGAAAGAGAGTTTAAGAGATTTGACTTAGATGCTACAAGATGTACAAACTTTGAGAAGGAGAAGGAAATATGGAAAGATCATGGGCATATGCAATAATCATTTGTACTTATTTAAAGAGGAAAAATAAAGTATATTACTTGAAATAAAAAATACTAAATAATGGATATTAGGCTACTCATTCCATGTATTTTTTAAATTTATGATTCATACTTTTGTTCAAAAGAAATGAAAATAACTAAGGTTTAAGAAGTTTAAAAAAAAACCCTGCAGAGCCTTGTGCTATTTATGATTTATATTTTAATTAATATTCATTAATCTATTAATATCATTTAATTAAGAAACTGAACACCTCTTAAATACCAAGAAACAAGCTAGAAAAAGAAATAGGTGTTACTGCCATTTACTGATATGCATATCTCAGGAGGAGATGCTTTAAAGGTTCTAAGAATAAGTTCAATTTTGGATGTAACGAATGGGAGTTGTCTCTGCAAGGTCTAAGCAAAGAAAATGAATACAAAACCAGATATACACATGTAGAGTTTGGAAAAGAGGTCAAGAACAGAGATGCAGATTTTGAGAACAGGAACATAAAGAGTTATGAAACTATAGGAATATATGTGGTCACCTGGGAAGTATCAGACCAATCCAAAATGCCTAGAGACTCCCACCTTAGTGAAATAAGAAAAGAAATAAATAAGAAAAGAAATAAAAGAGAATCCGGCTTTAAATATTTTCATAATATAACAGACGTGCCCATAAAATGCATCAACATAGGATCAAGATGTCTTGAACATGGATACTTTTATTATCTGTTGATTTTATTACCAAGAACAACATAGTAGAATATATAATAGTTTCAGTGGAGGGTGGAGTTGAAAGGTGTTGTGTTGTGTTGTGTTGTGTTGTGTTGTGTTGTGTTGTGTTGTGTCGCATCGATTTGAGGAGTGAACCTTGAGGATGTTTCACTAATGAGAGGAAGTCCATAGAAAGGATGCAAGGTTTGAAAAGAACATCTTAGGGCAAAGATCACAAAGTTCAGAATCAGCCTAGACAAAAAGAAAAGAGAATATGTTTTTTCTATCAAAGAAAACAGACCTTTTAAAAATAGATTTCCAGTCACACAAACTTGAGATGGTTTTAAATGTTCGGAATCCCTGCTTTCAGGGATATCTTCGTGCTTGGTGGCAGTCTCCTTAAAAAGTTTAGCTCAATTCTAGCACTCTCTAATTTGTTATTAAATCTTTACTTTTAATCATGATCATTCAAAATCATCAACGAATTTCTTATTTAAAGCTTTTTGTTGTTTGGTTGGTTGGTCTTTATTCTCGCCACAACGGAAAAATGGTTGGTCCAACAGGTGATGGATCTCTGAGTTTAGAATGTGGAATGTTTAGGAAAATCGGTTCTTAACTTTGGAGCTTAGCACTAATTTTAAGACCACAGAAAAATTCTACTCAGAACACAGTATCCTTTCATGTAAAAATGAATAATATTAGAAGTTTTGAGAGGAAAAGAAGACATCAAGAAAGTTGGCAGGCATTAGATTTTGCTTCCGTGGGAAGTAAAAGTCAAGGTTATACTGGGGATGGAGACAGCTTAAGCTAAGAACTAAAGATTCATAATAAGTATTGGAAATGTGAGAAGATTGACACATAAAATGAATACCATGCACTTTAAAGATCCATCTGTATGGAGAAGTTTTACTCTTCAGCGACTCCACTATGCATATTTATGTAATGAAAGAGGGTAGGTTTAGTGTCCAAGCTAGATTCTGAGTTGAAGATCCAAAGAACAGATGTGGCTGGAGGCCACGGGGATGAAGGGAATTGAAGAAATTTGAAAAAGTGTGTTTCAGATTATTTATCTCTTAATTAGCATCCTTGAAAACAAGGTCTTAGAAAAAAAAAATTTTGGATCCAGTTGCCTTGAAAAACTGAATAGATCTTAGAGTCAAGTGGACAGATGTGTGTTAATCCAATGTCACTGGATTCGAGGCCAAATAGTGGTTCCATGAACTGGGAAGTAGGGAAGGAGGAGAAAGGTGAACTGAAAACAAAAATCACTGTTTGTCATTAGACATGTGAAGTTTGAGCCACCCGTGGACCATCCAGGTGGACACATCCAGTTGGGATACCAGAGTTGTCAGTTTAGGGAAGGGTCAAGGTTGGATTTGGGAGAGTAGGCAGGTAGACAACTGTTAGAACACTAAAAGAAGATGGCATCTCCCAAGGACAGCATGGGAGCAAGAAGGTCAGTCAGTGAAGGATGCACACTAATTCTTAAAGGGGTGGAGGGAGAGAGGAGGCACAGAAAATGTGATGGAAACGTAAAACGAAAAAGATAAAGAGTCAAGGGGGAGAGGACACAGAGATTAAAGGTTCAGATGTGTGAGCGTGTTGACAATGATGGTGGCAGTGTTGAGAAAGGATTTTATTAGCTTATTAACTTCAAGGCGCTAAATAAAACATGTAGCTTGATGTTTCGACTACATTTTAACTTTTTCAAACTACATTTTTTCCCTTGCTGTATCAATCTTATAATCATAATTAATGACCAACTACTTAAAAATTTTTCAATTAAGTATGGATTATACTACATTGGACTATTTAATGATCTTCAAAGAACCTTAGGTATTAATTTATCATTTTTACTATAAAATGAGAGATAGCAAGTAAACTACATATATATAAGAGAGATTCATTCATGCTTTAAATTTAGTTTACTAGTATTTTTTTAATGTGTATTTATTTTTGAGAGAGAGAGTGCACAAGTAGGGGAGGGGCAGAGAGAGAGGGAGACACAGAATCCGAAGCGGGCTCCAGGCTCTGAGCTGTCAGCACAGAGCCTGACGCAGGACTCGAACTTACAAACCTTGTGAGATCAGGACCTGAGCCGAAGCCGGACGCCTAATCGACTGAGCCACCCAGGTGCCCCATAGTTTCTAAGATTATTATTGTGGCAACTAGTTCCTTTTCCCACATCAATGCCTGCCTCCAGCCAAGGTAGATCATCTGCGAGGGCATATCATCCATTTATAACATACAAAACATAGTCTTCTAAGGCTTACATTTCATTTCAGTGATAGTACTTCATAAAACACCAAAATACTCTGTTCCCCTCCTTCCTGGTGTCACGGTGCTGTCCCCTGCTTCTGGGCCTACCACGGGTCTCGTGGCCCACATCTCCCTATGCCTGGGGACTTGATGTTTCAGAGGGAATATGGAAGAGAAGCACTTCCGGTCTGTCTGCAGTCGCCGTCTCGAGTTTTTCAGACTTTAAGCAATTCCCTTCACGCACCTATTTCCATCACTGTGGCCTTGGACTTACTTCTGCCTCACAAAGACGTCAGTGACAGCAGGGCCAGGACTCACCAATGTTAATGCCCCGTGAGCAGGTACTCGGCCCAAATCCCTGCCCACGTATGGAGGCGGTTTGCCCTTCTCATGACCAAGGTTACTACACTTCTCTGCCCTGTGGAACAGGCTCAGGTGAAGGGAAGTCCCGTAAGGTTACGCTGGCTTTAGAAAATCCTCCTTTAAACAAAGCACTAGCCACCCCCTCCCCCAAACCCTCTCTGGCGAGAAAGCCTTTGAATTAAAAATCACCTTACTAATGAAAGTAACTCACTTAGTTCTCAGAAGCGCAGGAAATGGTACCAGCACTCTCAGGACTCCCTGTGAGAGGAAGTGACGGACCTACAGACAAGCCCAGGACCACGGAGCTGGTGACTGGTCGAGTCCGGGCAAAGGTCTTTTCCCCAGCCCCTCAGGTGGCGCCCGGTAGGACAAGTGTCCACGGGGACTGCTCGGGGGGAGGAAAACGCTGCAGGCCCGGCTCAGAGCTCTGGGCCTACTTCCCGTGCCTCCCACCTGTGCCCCTGATCCTGGCGTGGGGGCTCCTGACAAGCCAGGGGAGACCAGAAGCCCTCCTGGGTCTCGGAGCCCCTGGGCACATGGGGAGGTGGCCTGCCACCCAGCCTTGTCTCGGGAAGCCGGCTGTGGCCACCGCACCCTCCGAGGGAAGCACGGCCGGGCCAGTGCATCTTGTCGCTAGCCTCACTGTGGACATGACAGGCACTTGTGTGGAAGCAGGAGCTTCATCGGACCGTCAGACTTCGTCTTCCAACTGTGGCTGTTTGGGTCTCAGGAGTCACCTCAGCTACTTGAGGGACGGGCTGCAGGGGGGTGCCTTAAGGTCTCCCAAAGAGGCCTCCCCCAGCTGAGACGGCCGCATGAAAGCTCCCGGAGGGACGAGCGAGCGCACGGAGACGTCCTCTGACCCCTGCACCTGGCGATTGTTTCCAAGACGTGCTTCCAGGGGACAACGTGAGGTCCGGAGAGGTCTGCTGATTCCCACACGGTGGGGCCAAGCCCCCCGCTTCCTCAGCGGATACAGGTTTCGGGAACTTCTCAGAATTTGCCCGGAGAGCTCCAACTAACATCTGGTTGTGCAGGAAAAACGCTGGCCTTTAAACTCTGGAGACTTCACGAACACCATGCACTCAGAGCCCTCCCCCAATAAGGCCGTGCTGCCATCTGATACGGGGAGCGCCACTTTCCTCTGGGCATAAAAGCATCTGGAGATCACGCAGTCATAGACAGCGTCGAGCCCTAAGCTCTGACCTGCCCTTGGCCGCACGCGTCAGCACCCTCCGACAGAAGTGCAATGAGGAATACGATGAAGACTAGTTAAGAGGCCGCGAGGACTGACGACGCTCCCTGGAGAGGACACACCGTCCTCAGCCAGCAGAAGAGCCCAGGCCCGCGGCGAGGGGGGCGCACCAGGTCAGCCCGCAGTGCGTAACCGTAACGCGACAGTTCAGTTCTGGAATCCACTCCAGGACACCGGAGCCACCCGGCAGTTTTTGGAGCAGACAGTGTAAGCCTGCTGATGGTTTAAAATACATTTAGTATGTCTCTTACAACTACAAAACTGCATTCTTCCCCCTTAAATGGTAGGTCCTGAAAATAAGAGGAGGGGTATTTAACAAACATTCTTCTTTCCGATTTATGAAAATAATTTTTTAGACTGCAATGGGGGGAGAAAAAAAAAGCCTTTGCAAAGTTGTTTATCCCCTCTTTTCATAGCCTGCTGCCAAGAGGAAATGAATAGCGTCTTTTGAGATATTCACAGACATCCGGTGCGGACTGGGGAGCTCGCTTGGAGAGCCAGCATTTACTTTATTTTCTGTATTTGAACCGTTCTCGCCCAGGCTGTCCCCGACTCTGTTCCAGGGCCTTCCTGAGCACCAGATGCCAGGCTGGGTCTCTCTCCCTGCCTTCTCCAAACACTCATTCTCCCGGCCCTGCTGTCAGGAGTTTCCTACTCAGGCACCTGGGAGTACCGGGGTGAGAACGGGAGGAGCACTGAGGTGGGAAGCACGCCTCGCACCCTCAGCCTCTCCTCCCTGGCGCAGCACGGGGACGTGTCCTGAGACATGTGAGCAGGTCGGGAACAGACGATCTGTACGAAACATGTGTCCCAGGCCTTAGCGACCAGGGAGCGTGCAGCCTCGTCACTGGGTCAGGACCAAGTACGAGCCTCAGCAACACCCTCCAGCTGAGTGGAAACCCTCCCCGCCGTTCGGGGGACCATCTGCTACTCCAGGAAGTATAAATATATTTTGCTGCACCAGCTCTCCCCAGCAGCTCTTCTCCGGCACACACGGCAAGACGAAAATGAGCCCCTCCGCCTCTTCCCACCCCGCGCACCTGAGGCATTTGCCATACAGTTCACACGAGCTGGGCATCCCATTCTAACAGTGCCCAGACAGTTCTCTAAGAATACAAGCTTACAAATACAAGTATAATCCCACTTTCCTCCCAACTTCTGATGGGCTGAAGCAAGAATGTATTTGTAGTGACCCACTGCCATCCAATTTCCCTGACATGGGACATTCTGCTCGTCTCCGAGGCCACGTGTGGCCTCTCGATTCAGTGGAAAATAAGGATGCTCCCCCATACTCCCTCTGCAGTGCCCGTGACACCGGGCTCTTGCCCTCATCCACGTGAATCGCTAAGACTTAGGTGTCAGGGTTGCCGGCTGTGCTCTCTGTGGGGACCAACCCCCTTCTCCCAGGGTACCCCGCACCACTCCGGTCAGCTCTTAGTGGCTCCAGAGGACCTCGCCTCCACTCTGTGTTTCTAGCACATCCAGGTCTCAGCACCCTGGTGGACACGCTCTCTGATTTTCTTCGGTCTTCGGCCAGCCTTCACTGTCACAAAATATCACCGTCGTGGAGATGTGAGCGGACAGCCATGACAGGAGTCACGGGCTCACACAACGGGCCGCCACAGGACCGGCTCATTGGTGGTTAAGCCAGGGAGCAGCACCGGGAGAAGGCAACGGGGGTGCAGAAAAGGGAGACCGAGGTCTCCCTTCGGGTCACACTATCCCCGATTTCCTGAAATTTAGGCCCGGCTCTTATCAACCCTGCACTCGCCTCCGATTTCACGGCTGAGTTTCTGTCTTCCCTCCGCACGGCCCCCGACACAATATGTGGCTGAAACCGTCCAGCGCGCTTGGACCCGGCAGTCGCACAGGAGCCCAGCCTGGGGCGGGGGAGGGGACGGACCGGCAGACCAGCGGTGGATGTGCTGGCACAGAGGCTGTGGAGGCGGCTGGCCCCGCGGACCAAGCGTCTGTGATGAGGGCATCCTTCCCTCATCAGTAAAGCCACTGGGTCCACGCAGGTGGAGTCGCTGTCACGGAAAGGGGCCTACCAGGCCGCCGGTCGGCCGCTAACGTCTCCTCTTTGCCCCTCCAGCACAACTAGAAATGTGATGAGGTACAAGTTCCCGCACCTATTCCAGGAACGACCTCCTTCACAGGCCCTACTGACGAGGCTGTCTCTCTCGTTTCCGTGGTGCTAGACTGCCTTTACCTAAAACAGGAGCCAAAGCTGCTTTGTCAGGGAATTTGTGAAAAATCAGCGAGTCAGTCAGAAGTCAGAAGTTTACGTGAATTTACCATTTTTTGCAGGGGTGAAGAAAGCAACATCAAAGATCAGAACTTACAAAGTTAACTGTGAGTCGGGGGCTAATTATATAATGAGATTCTGTGAGGCCCATAGTCAAACTGAGAACTGGGTCAACTCAGCCTAGAAGAGAAGTCAATGAAAGATGTATCTCAGGACATTTAAGCCCAGAGGGTACACAAAAGCCGGTCAGGAAGGCCACACCGTGCAGACCCCAAAGACGACGAGACCCCACAGGGGTGGCTGGGGCTCCTACAGGCCCCCATCCTGTCAGAGCAGCCTCACGACACCGTCCTTCACCACCAGCTCAGATACGGCCTTTCTGACCGGAGGTTTCGATGCGTAAAATCCCCTCCCACAGGAAACACAAAACCTCCTGCTTTCTTCTCCAAAAGTCACTTGTGAAACAAATCCTAAGACACCAACATGGTTTGTAGGGAAGGAAAGAGGTGAAGCAGTTGCATGTTTCCCGCACCCCATGGTTTTCTACACACCTGGCGCTTACCTCCGTATCTCTATCAATCTTTGTCAGTCTACACAAATACCGTGGGAATCTGTGCACGGACGGCCTCACAACAGAAGCCTTCGCCCACTTTCCTTCTGGCTTATTCTCTGGAAACTTTCAGAGACCCGCCTCCTAGCTTTTCTACCTGAAGCACAGGCCCGCTCTCCTGAGCACTGTATAATCAGCGGGAACACGAGTAGTTAACAGCTCACAGGGGCAAGACCTCAAAGAAAAAGAACACGTTCCAAGCACCCTCTGAGTGTTGAGTTTGTACACTCTCTTTTGTATGCAATGAGTTTCCAGACTCACATGTGATTTTCCATTTATGCGACTTTTTCACTTTCGTTCTTGGTATCGGGATGAAAGCTTTTTTCTTGTCTCTATTCTTTTTCCTGGGTGGCATTTCCCCCCTCCTTGCAAAACTTCCAAGCAGTGGAAATTTGAGGAGCTATGGAACACGTGTGGCCATTTAAGTCGGACAGAGTGTGGGCAGAAGCCGCTTGCACCAGCCAATAACCCCCAGCAACACGTGCTTCGGCCTCAACGCAGGGACGGCGATGTCGACCAAGCAAGGCTGACCAGAGGACTGAAAACCATGGGCACATGTGAGGCACAGACCCCATATCTAACCGGGGTGAAATAAACACAAGTTGTTCATTATTGCCACAGCTTCTAAGTGTCAGGCTCCACATCTTGAGAGCTTTCCTACATAAAACTGCTGAGATTTGAGTCACGAGGAACTTAAATTACACATTTATTTTTTAACCAAGCATCTGCTGAGCCATTATGTCCTGGTGTGCCATACCCTGGAGATGAACGGAATAACCGTACCAGCCAAGAGCTCAAAGCTGACGAGAGAGGAGGACGGGGGCGGAAACGAGTATAAGGACGACACGCGAATCAGGACGTGCGCAAGGCCTGCCCGTGGTGGACAGGAAGGAAGATGAGCTCAGACTTCACAGAAAACCTGACACTCCTCCGGCTCTCGTAGGGGAACCTACGTGAATATACCCAAACCACCGGACTGCCTCAGTGATAGGTGGAGGTTTAATGAAGCGCCAACAATGAAGAAAACGTAACTGAACACAGTGACCGTGAAGAGACTCAAACATGTGGGTGTTACCTCAATTCCTAACACCGGTCGCGTTGTTGGCCATCGCTTTTCTATCCCCTGTTTCCGAGCCAGCACCAGCACTGAGGGGCACGCTCGGTGTGTCCCGACTCGTTGATGCTTACCCGCTCTCCGTGGGCACCGAATCCAGGGAGCAGCTACGAGTTCCCCCTGGAGCACCCACTTTCCCTCCTTCAAGTAAAGCATGTCCCATCCGTTTTGGGGAACCACCCCGTCCCCATTACTAGGCATGCATGTCTGCTGGTGCTGCCCAGGGTTTTACCGGCACGGCTCATCCCCTTGGCCACGGTGACTCGGGTCAAGGAGAGGTTTCAACACGCTGATTAATTTATGGGATGCATGCACAAATTCACGTACGAACGCAGGCTTCGGCCCATTGCAACTTGCATCTTCCTGGCCGTCAGGGCGGCCCCAGGCACTGGCCAGTAGCCGGATCCAGTCCCCTAGATGCGTCCTTGACAACAACTGCTAGGCGTGCTGGAGACCAGCCTGTGCGCGGTGGGTGGTGCTGCAGGGAAGGCCCATGGGACAGCTGAGCAAGCCCCGCGCAGACGTGGTGGACGAGACACGCGCCGATTACCACAATTCTCGTTTCCAACTAAACCGAATCGCTTGTGTCTGTTGGCCAACAACATTCCAGCCAGGGTTACCGATCTCATCAAGCTGAACTGCTGATCACTGAGAGCAGAAAGAAACCGCACGGATGCCATCGTCGTTTCTGTCAAGCAGCTGCAATGCTTGTGGGTGAACTTTCACCTCCCAAACTGCCAGATCTTTTCAGTTTGTAGAAAGCAGTCTGTGTTTTCATCAGCTCTCTCCCCGGGCCATCAGGACAATCCAGGAAACATCCGAGAGAATTTAAGTTCAATGTGTCCTGATGCCTGTCGCTGCCTTGTTTTTTCCCCTTCATTTCCTGACTTTTCTTCTGGGGCTGGGAAACTCCATCTCCACGGCCCCTCCGTCTCTCAGCTTCCTGCGTCATCTTATTTCTCTCACTTTTATTTTACACTTATTTTATGAATGCATGCAGCTAATGTGCAGAAAACACATTCTTAGATTCCACGCCTTTGGGTAACTACTAGCCTGATTCACAGCTTGTCAGAGCAGCCATCTAAAAACGACACCATACCAAAGTTTAACACTATTTTACCACAACGTATCATTGAACAAATTATGACCTGGAAAGGAGCGTTACAAATTACCAATGGTAACAATGATAGGACTGCCACAAACTGGCTAAGAATAACCAATATCCAAAAGTATAAAACATGATGAAACATACATAACATTACAAACATTTTGTGCACGCAAACATTTTGTGCACGCTTGAACTTCTAATTTATTTTTTTTAATGTTTATTTTTGAGAGAGAGCATGAGCGCGCGCGCACACACACACACACACACACACACACACACGCGGGCAGGGGAGGGATAGGGAGAGAAGGGGACAGAGGATCCACGGCCCAACGTGGGACCTGAACTCATGGACCCTGAGATCATGACCTGAGGCGAAGTCAGACGCTTAACTGACTGAGCCCCTTCTAACATTTCTTTTCTTTTCTTTTTTAATGTTTATTTTTGAGAGAGAGAAAGAGAGCACAAGTGAGAGTGGGGGAGCAAAGAGAAAGGGAGACACAGAACGTGAAGCAGGCTTCAGGCTCTGGGCCGTCAGCACAGAGCCCGACACAGGGTTCAAACCCACAAACCATGAGATCACGACCTAAGCCGAACTTGGAAGCTTAACCTACTGAGCCACCCACGCGCCCCTATTTATTTTCAATCAGAAAGTGCTTGTGGGTCATCACTTCTGATCCACTGGCTGGTAGGTAAGTTTTATCTTATTTACATGACTGTACTACGCCCCAGTTCTTCTCACTTAAGCTCTCTCCATGTAAATACACACAAAACGTTAGTTAAGAGTTATCCCTCTTGGTCCTCCGGCATCATTTATTTTCTTCACTAACTGGCTTCAGGGAGAAATGAAACTTTACTGGCAGAAATGAAACTTACTGGCTAAGGATTAAAAACAGTTACATGTTCTCGTCCAACTTACAAATTAGTGTTTCTAATTAAACTCCAACCTTAAAAATTTCTTCGTTTTGCATCCTTCCTGTTGAGTGGTTACCAAACTGTCCAAGAGTATGTCTCTCTTAACGCTAACAGATAATGTTGCAGGCCTCTACATCTTTATCGCTGTTCATTAGCCGCGAGCAGTACGCTTTGACTTTTATGTCCTTGACACTACGAAATAATGCTTCTATAATTCAGTTCTTCTTAATGTTTCTACTTTAAATAGAATGGATTATGAAACTGAGATCTAAGCATTTTTAGAAATTCTGAGCTGGGGCTATGAGTTTAGCGAGAACGGTGTCAAATGGGAAACCCAAACAACATAATTGGTACTTTGAGGTTGAGGTTGATGTGACATTCTCTGGAATATATTTTAACGCTTATGCATATTTAAATTAAAATTTTAACCTCCTGACATTCAAACCAACAAGCCGTTCGCCATCCAACTATGAAGCATGTCTGAAAAATAAGATGACACACAGCAAAGAAAAAGAAAAAAAAATTGACTTGTCTTGAATCTCTGCTCGTGGCACAAGAGAGTTCTAAAAAGCCTAGCTGTTTGCTAACATTTTGACAGTGGATTCTGATATTAGCACAGCTTCTCTGACTGATGATACAGAAAGAAAGCGTTTCAAATTGTGTATCTATAAATGAAATGGTTGCTAGCAAGAAGCAATGGGCTGGTGTGTGTTCGAGTCGTGACATCCTTTCGGTTTTGTGACTTGGCCTTTTGTACAGCAAGTACTTTCTGGCTCCCCCCCACCAATAACCTCTTGGAGGAGTGGGTGAAACAGGAATCTGTGCTAGATACAGTGTACCCGCCCCAGCACATCCCACCTGTCCACAAAGGTATTACAGACTTCATCCCCTTCTGACCCCCCGTGCTGGCTTCCAAGTGGCAGGGCCCCTGCAGAGCGGTCTGTCTGCGAACATGGCCAGAGCCCGGCTGGCGGGTCAGATGCCACGGCTAGTTCTGTCCCAATGTGATCTCGTCATGACCCACTTAGGTGCCGCACCACCACAGGCCTGTGCTGTGTGTGTGGCGCGGGGGGGGGGGGGGGGGGGGCGGGGACCCAGCTTCAGATGAAGGTCACAGCGGGGGGAACAAAGGCGGTGTAACCGTTCAACGCTGTGCCCCATTTATAATCTCATCTGGCATTTATCACAGTGCCAGCTTTGGATTAAAATGCCACGGTGAAGATTCTCACGTTCAAGGGGCGGCACGAGTGAGCATTATCGAATCTGACGGAATCTGTCCTTGCAGCGAACAGATGACATTTAAATTGGGAGGCAGCCAGAGGCCTTGGCTTCACTCCATCATTGTCAAGATTCATGGCGTTGAGGGAGTCATTTCAATTCCAAGGAACAGGAGTTATTTCGCATCCCGAGATCCAATGCTGCCACTTGAAACCAAAATACGCCAACATCCATGGCAAGGAAATACAGAGGTCCCTTCTTGCCAACTGCCTCTGTGTTTATTTACTTCAAGTCCCAATAGACAATCCCAATCAGTTCTGCCACCCACGTTATAAACAGCGCAGCAAATTCATGAAGAGCCTTTCTTCAGTGAACGGAAATGATTCTGAAGTCTGATGAGACTCACGGTGTCCTGGTAAAGGGAGGCGGGAAGAGGGAGAATAGGTTCTCTAATTTCAACGTGAGGAAAGTAAGGACCACAAAAGTTAGTGGCCAACCTCCATGATTCCAATAAATTTATTCAGGAGTAGAGCCAGAAATAAAGATCAAGTCTCCTGGCCCATGCTCTAGGCCCCACGCTGCCTCACAGCTTTCAAAATTTTCACGTTCTTGGAAAATGCTAAAACGCTCTCCCCTCCTATGATACTAGATTCAGACACACTGCCATCTACTGAGCCACCAAGGAATGGAGGGCTTTCGCCCCAGAATGCCATCGCCAGGAGGCCAATGGCCGTGTCTCCCCACCTTTGTGGGAAGGTGGTGTAAGAAGCGCATGAATTCAAAACACGTTCCCCCCCCCCCCCACCAAAAGATTCATATACTGACATTCTTAACATCTCTGTAACAATGCAGTGATACGCTATGTTCTTTGTACGTGGAACGCTCTTGCAATCAGCCGTCTCTCCCCGGGTCCTTATTCTGACATATTCTTCTACAGACCTGGAGAGTCCAGAACACCCCTTCTCGTAACATACGACAGTTTGAGGAACGCCGTACCATTTTTCTGTTGTCTGTATTGTCTTTTGCCGGTGTCCCATGACATGCGCCAGTCGTTCTACAAGCTGCCGAAACAAGGAATGATAGCAATCAAGCTGAACACAGCCGCAGTCCTGGGAGGGGAGGCAACACCGTAAGAATGGTGTAAAAGGGCTCTAACAACAGGGGAGCAGGGTCTTAAATACATGTTCACCATGACTGCCTTTGTCCAGAGCCAAGCTGCTCTTTCCTCAGAAATAAACTGGCTTCTTCTTTTGCCATATCAACCCTCTGCAGCCACTCTGCAACTCTCCCTAGGATAAGAGCCACATTTTCCAGACTCCATCAACTTATGGTGAACCCAAGTTCCTTCCGTCTCATTATTAGAGCCGAGTTAAGATTATGATGTGTGTCTCTCTCTTGTGTTTCATCATTGTACTTAGTTCACTACTGCTAAGACAGAAGAGGAGTTTCAATATGTAGAACGGTTTTTGTTTTTTGATGAGAAAGATCAAATAAGATTAATACTTTGATACAGAACCACCATCCCCAGGAACAACTCACACAGTGGCTGAGGCATCCACACCACCCTCGCTCCCTGAATGCATTCTGTGTAAGATCTTAAGAATAATGTCTTGCCTATGATGGTGGTTCCCAGACATCTTGGTCAAGAAATGTTAAACACAGACCCTCTCTCTCTTCTCTGGGAATATAACAGCTTACATTCCTACGAGTGTCAATGTTCTCATAAAGGAACTGTGTTGATTTGTACAATTAGTTATCCTTTGAAGTTCGCAGTTTGAAACTCAATTCAAACACCATTCATTTAATTTGGAATAAATGTGTATATTTGTCCAACCAAATCTTCACAGAAGTGTCTCATTTCGAGGTCATCTTGGGCAGAAATAAGCAATGGTGTTTTTTCACATTTTTTAAAATATCAAGAACGTGTCAAAAGTCACAAAAGGCGTGGGGAGTACAAGCAGGGAAATACTGAAGAATGGAAACATGAGGGAGTTTTACTGACTCAGTGCAATGAGAACATCACGGAATTTTAATTGAAATGTGTGGAGAGAGGAAACTCCAGCCCAGAAATCTGTCCGGCTGCTGTTCAGTCCTTACTGAAGGAATATTAGATGTGGAGGCCACAAGAGCAGGGGACAGTTAGAGGGAAAAGGAGAAGACAGGAGATGAGAAGCAGAGAAAGGGCACAGGCGGTTGACAAGGCATTTGAGCATCTTTGCTATGAGCTCAGACAAGGAGCCAAATATCTGGAGGGTTTATCTGAACGCAACCAAACCACCAGACTTTGGAGAAGCAATAACAAAACAGAATGTTCTTTAGCCTTGTTCTATTTAAAGTGTGTGCATCTATAACAGTCTTTCAGAAAATGATTATTTATACTTGCTTCTCTTTATAACACGGTGACCACATCACACTGTAAGAATAGTAGTTACATTTTGAAAATGCCTCTGAAAACTTTCTTTTCCCTGACGCTAGGAAACGGAATTAGTTCAGTGGTGTCACTATTTCCTAAGTTATTTATCATTTTTTCAGTCCTTATATTCTACATAATTTGTTTTAAAACAGAATTATAACCTCTTCTTTCTTTTTTTTCCAAATGTTTATTTATTTTTTGAGAGAGAGAAAGTGGGGTGGGGGGAACGGACAGGAGCAGAGAGACAGAGAGAGATAGGAACTGGAGCAGGCTCCGTGCTGTCAGCACAAAGCCCAAGGTGGGGTTGAACCCACGAACCGTGAGATCATGACCCAAGCTGAAGTCACTTAACTGACTGAGCCACCTAGGCGCCCCATAGCATCTTATTTTTTAAATAAAGAGTAGAAGAATGATTTCACATGAGATTTCAGATCTCCGTACTAAATTAGCCTAACTGAACTCAAGCATTATGCAATCAGCTACAGTTTCCAAGCTAGGTGAGCGAGAATAATATGGAGTGTGGTGTTCTGGCCAAGGTGAGAGCTCAGAGGCCAAACCAGCAAGAGTCTACACAGCACCAGATGGTAAACAGTGGTGAAGAAACTTCTGACAAGACGTAGAAGGCCTGTCTCCAGTTCTCTAGGAGAGGACTGATCCATACACGTGTGTGAGAAATCTTCCTAAAGCTGAAGAGAGGGTCTCATCCCGGAAGGGTTAGGGAGAAAAAGCGGAGTTCATAAAGAGCCATGAATACTGACTCCTCCCACCATCCAGAAGAGTTAGGCTATCTAGAAGATGTAACAAGTCTAAATGCGTCTGCATACAGTAACAGAGCTGCCAAATACATGAAGAAAGAACAGACCTAATTACAAGGGGAAATAGATCCACAATTATAGGTAGAGATTTCAACATCCTACTCTGAATAACTGATGGGAGAAGTAATGCCAAATCTATGCAGACTTCCAAAAACTGAAGAGGAGGGAAACCATCCCCATCACTCCCTGATGACAGCATTAACCTGACAACAAAACCAGAAAGGAAGCTTTACAAGAAAAGAAAACCAGATACCCAAATTTCTCATGAATAGACATGTAATAAGTAAATGGAATCCAACAATATGTAAAAGAAGCAATATCTCATCACCCAGGTGGCACTACGAAACGCAAGGCTGATTTAATGCTCGAAAATTTACCAATACAATTTACCATATTAACGGAAGAAGAAAAATCGTATGATAATCTCAATTGAAAAATAAATAAATAAAACACCACATGATGAAATCAAATGTCCACGCCTGATAAAAACTCTCAGTATATGAGGAAAAGATGAGAAGTTGATTTAAAAAATATTAGAAAAAATAAGCCTATGTAAAACATCATACTTTTAGTGTTAAGAGATTGATTGCTTTGCTCCTAAGATCAGGAATCAGAAAATCTCATTACGTCCATTCAACACCGTACTGGATATTCTAGCCAATACACTACAGCAAGAAAAACAAAACATGCAGATTGGAAAGGAAAAAGTTAAACTCTGTTTGCAGACAGCATAATCCTTTCTGTGGAAAATTCATTAGCATCTACAGCAGCCACAAAAAAGCTATTGGAACTAATAAGTGAGTTTAGAAAACTTGCTAGATGCAAGATCAATGTAGAATAAATAAATTGTATCTCTATACACTAGCAATGATCAGAAATAAAAATAGCTTTTTGAAAATAATATAAAAACACAAAGCACTTATAAATAAATGTGATAAAAGATATGAAGACCCTGACACTGAAAACTACAAAGCAGTGATGACAGAAATTAAAGAAAACATAAGCAAAGGGAAATAAATTTAGTCCATGCTCATATATCAGAAGACTCAATATTGTTAAGATATTAATTCTCCACAAACTGGCCCCAAGTCAATGCAATTTTAGTTAAAACTCAGTAGGCTATTCTCTAGAAAATGGAGATAAAATTATAATTTTTCACATGGAAATTCAAGGATCTAGAGAAGTTAAAATAACCTTGGAAAAATAGTTGGATGATGACATAACCTGACTTCAATACAGATTATAAAAGCTACAGGCATCAAGACTCTGATGTTGGCGTCAAAGTAGATCAATGGAACGAATTAGCAAAAGAGATCAATGGAACAGATTAAAGAATACAAGGATTGATTTTTAGCAAAAGTGAAAAGCCAATTCAGTGCAGAACGAATAGTCTTTTCAGAATAAAATGATGCTGAAACAGTTGGATGTCCATGTGCAAAAAACGGTGAACTTTAATCCATACTTCACACCATGTACAAAAGTTAACTCGAAATGGATCACAGATCTAGGTATCACCTTGAAACGGTTTAAATTCCTGGAGGAAAACAGAAGATAGTCTTTGCTATATCGAATTAAGAAGGATTTCTTACATAAAAAACTAAGAGCACAAACATATCCAAGGAAAAAAAGTGATAAACCCCATATTAAAATTAAGTACATCTGCTCATCAAAAGACACTGTTAAGGGAAAGAAAAGGAAAGCCCAGGTCAGAGGAAAGTATCTGCAATGAATACAGGTAGCAAAGAATTTACAGCTGGAATACAGAAGGAACTTGTAAAGTAAGAAACAAAAACCACACTCAATCTTCGGCAGAAGTTTAGAACAGACTCTTCACAAAACACGGATGGATGAGTCCACTCCTTCCACCCCCACAAAGAGCTCACAGGAGCACCGGGTGAGGTGGGAACCCCCTACCAGTGAAGCCTCTTGCCCTTCCCAACCTCCAGGAATGTGAGAAAAAAATTTCTATTGTGTAAGAAAAAATAAAGTATGTGGACGCTATATAAGCACAGGAAAATATGCTCAAATGATTAGTCGTTAGGGAAATGCAAACTGCAGCAAGGCACCTGTCCACACACCCACTGGGATGTTTAAAATTGAAAGAAAAAGGGGGGGGGCTCCACCAAATGGGGTGAGGGATGTGGAATCATCCATTTCACTTGTAAGTATTCACGCAAGATAAATGAAAGATCACGTCCGCAGAAAAGGGTGTTCATGGCAATGTTATACATGATGGACCAAACCTGAAACAACCCAAATTTCCATCAATAAACCAGTGAATGAACAAATTTAGTAAAAATAAACTACTACTCAGCAATAAAAATAATAAACCGTGGGGCGCCTGGGTGGCGCAGTCGGTTAAGCGTCCGACTTCAGCCAGGTCACGATCTCACGGTCCGGGAGTTCGAGCCCCGCGTCGGGCTCTGGGCTGATGGCTCAGAGCCTGGAGCCTGTTTCCGATTCTGTGTCTCCCTCTCTCTCTGCCCCTCGCCCGTTCATGCTCTGTCTCTCTCTGTCCCAAAAATAAATAAACGTTGAAAAAAAAATTTAAATAAATAAATAAATAAATAAATAATAAACCAACGATACACAAAATAACACGATGAATCTCAAATAAACCACGTTGAGGGAAGGAAGCAAGTAAAAAATGATTACCTATTACTACGATTACGTTTCCATGAAAACCTAAAGAATCCAAACTAATGCACAGTGATAGAAAGTGGGTCAGAGGTTACTACAGAACAGGCACAGGTGTGGGGTGTACAGGAAGGAGAGATTGTAAGGAAATCTGGGGGGGGGTGATGGATAGAGTCAATATCCTGATTGTGGTGATGGTCTCATGAGTATATAAATACGTCTAAACTTATAAAATTGTACACTCCATATATATACTCAATCGTAGATCAATGATACCTTAAAAGTAAAAAGCAAAGCAATGAGTAACGGAGATAAATTGCCTGGGCTGGTTTAAAATTTTAGAAAGAAAATGCCCCAATTATTCCCTTTCTTGCATCCCTGTATTGGACAGTGTCAGTTTATACTTCCTTCCATTAGAGGTAAAGCCTCCAGACGGTGGAATATTATTCTTCACGGAAAAGAAATGGGCTGTCAAGCCATGAAAAGACATGAAGGAACCTTAAACGCATATTCCTAAGTGAAATGCGCCAGCATGAAGCAGCGACACACTGTGCGACTCCAGCCACATGGCATTGTGGAAAAGGTGAAACTGCAAAGATGGCAAAAAGTTAAGTGGCGCTAGGAATTATGGCAGGGGGACAGGGACAGAAGGCTGACCGACCACAGAGGCATTGTCTACTGAATTGACTTCCCAACAGTCCTTTATTTTCCTGACAGAGGTACTATTAAGCTGGTGGGTAGTGTTTCTGGAAGTTCAGAAATGAAAGAAAAGAGTAGACTGAGCATTAAAGACATGTAATGGTTTTGCATATAGAAGAAATCTCAAAGTAGGAATTCCAGAGCTGGTGTGGTAGCTCATTCACAGCACAACTAATCTTCAATTTTGCTTTTGCTCTCTTCCATTCTTAACTTTGAAATTCGAGTTGGTGTGCTGTCTTGGTAAGGCACTTCTGTCTTGTGTTCAGGTGCACCTGGTATCCTCAAACTCTCTAGGCAGTAAACATGCCATCTTCCATTGGGATGAGAAGACGCAGGGAGTCGGAAGTTTTGAGGGTATAGATATTTTACATATGTATTTAGGACCTAATGTATTTTTCACATGAAATTCTACAGACTCTGGTTGACTGAGTGGCTTCTTAAGGAAACTCCTTGAAAATGAAACCTAAGAGGTTTGGAGGGCAAGATAAGGTAGTTCTTCAATGTATGCAAAGATTTTGTTCTTTCTTTTTTAAAAACAAACTTTGAAAATTGCAAGACTTGGGCCTCTAAAATAATATCTAGGTCCCAGAATCTTAGCGCCTCTCCAGAAATGAACCTAGACTCTTAACACACTGCTTTGGGCAGTTTCAGATAGAAGGTGGAGCCCAAAAAAATACTTTTTGATAAATCAGTGCATTCTTAGAATTTCATTTTGTTGTAATTATACAGAGAGAGGAGTTACCGATAATTGCTGTATCTGCAACCAAGATCAGTACTGCCCAGAGAATGCTAACAGGTAGTATACACTGGCTGAGATGAATTCTCAGCTCCTCACTTTTGGGTTATAACTGTCAAACTGCTTACTCAGAGATAAAAGGATTATTTTACAAATACTTTAATAAAATTGAATAGGATATTTCACAGTTTCAAACAAACTGAAGGCCACTGGAATTAAAATATCCTTTTATAGTCACTTATAGATTAAAAATATTTCCAACGATAGAGTGGGCCTTTAAATACTGACAAGAAATGAGGTTTTAGTCCTGAAATTGTATTATTATTTTAGAATTCTAATTGAAATTATTTTGCTTTCCCTAGATTAAAACATGTTGGTGAATGATTTTTTTTTTTACTACACTTTGGGAATGGAATTAGTTTCATGGTTTTCCCAAAATTTACCCACAGTAGCATACTGAAAGAATGAATGATCTTTCCCTGAAACCTCAAGAGATAACCAATGTATAACCAAGCCCTTCACGTGAGCATTCTACTTTCTACTTTCAGGAAGAAAAAGAAACCTAACAGAATTAATGAACGAAATGTTCCAAAGAACAATCTATATGTCTAAGTTGACACGACGTCTGGCAAAACTGAGGTACACGAGCATACGTGATGTGGGCTACCTGCTGGAGTTCACCTCTGTGATCCACATCCCTGACGCTGTGGCTATGTGACCCTCACTAAATCAGACCCTGAGGAGACCCTATCAGGCCACACCACTCACAGAGGCATCATTCAGTGAAGGAAAAAAATGCCCGAGGGCTCCAGATGCTCCCTGGCTAGAGCTCCAGAATATCTGCAGACCAACTTTGTGGACTACCTATGGGAACAGGGTCAAATGAAAATAATACTAAAAACCCTTCCATTTCTGGCATATGGCATCTCTAGAAACCTGCGAGTCAAGCTCAGCGGAGGTAGCCGTACACAGATCGGGACCAGTCCTCCTGTCCCGAATATCCCACCACATGACAGAGGGGTGGGTGGTCACTTTTCCAACCTCTGGGCTCAGAAATGAGACTAGGGCTACATACGTGTCCTCCGGGTACCGACGTGGCAAGAATTCGTGGGCAGGTGTCACTTGCACAGAAGAGAACTTAACGTGCCTTTTCATTATCGATCAGCATTGCTATCGCAGCCAACTGCACCACCTGCATATGAATTAGCCACTGCAACATTATTAGAGCTTCTGCTCCGAGAAAATTGTCCCTGACATCATTTACTGGCATCCTCCATGCCCTTAGGGAGAACAACTAATTTTAATATTAGCCCAGGCTAAAAATTAATTATGAAAGCAAATAAATTCTGCAAAGACAACAAGCCAATCCCGCATCCCTAAAGCAAATATCACCCTGGTAGCCCCCTCCACTGTGCCTGCTGGCAGTACTCAACTAATGGATTTAGCCAGTCACTGTTGACTCTTCCTGCTAATGTGGTCTAGGTACTTTTGCAAGCACGGACTCCTTCATACGTGTACCGAGCACCTGAGGAAGGACTAGCCGCAAGATAAGAAGCTGGGAAGAAAGGTAAGAAAGGCACGGCTCCTTGCCTCCGAGTATAATTTCAAGTGGGCAGGATGCCCGGAGGGAACGGGTAAGCTATAGTACAGACATACAGGGTGGTCTAGGAAGATATGAAGGAGAGCCCCATGGCAGTCCACACTAGAGGTCAGCGGAGGGGTCTCCAAAATGCACACTACTGGAACGTGCCAGGTTATAGACCTCTGACCCAACCCAAAAGTGAAACGTGCATGGATGCCGAAGGGGAGTAGCTATCGGACTAGACTTGTGTTAGAATGACCACTCTAGCGCAGCAAGAGGACATGGAAGACCGGGGGCAAGAATCCCTGTAAGGAGTGTGCTGAAACCGAGTAGGTGAGTTACTTTAAGGTCCTGGGGAAAGGAGCCGCGGAAGGAGAGCAGGGTGCATTAAAAAAGGGGCGGGGGCAAATTAACCTTACCTACCCATTTTCCCCTATCACACTGGAGCACGAGAGTGGTTTTTAGTTACTATCTTGGCTGAAGGATGAAGTAGTTCCAGAGTCTATGACTTTGTCTTCCCCAGTGTGACAGTTTTTATTCCAAAGGCTAAGGCATCAGATTTTACCAAATGCTAAGCATTTTTAAAATTTTTTTTAATTTATTTACTATTGAGAGACAAAGAGAGACAGAGCATGAACAGGGCAGGGGCAGAGAGAGAGAGAGAGAGAGAGAGAGAGAGAGGGAGGCAGGCTCCAGGCTCTGAGCTGTCAGCACAGAGCCCAATGTGGGGCTTTAACTCACAAATCACGAGATCACGACCTGAGCCGAAGTCGGACACTTAACCGACTGAGCCACCTGGGCGCCCCAACTGCTAAGTATTTTAATTACACATTTAGGAAACTGAAAAATGGCTCCTGGATGAACCCACACAGCCAAGAGATCCACCATAAGCTACAACTTTGTCAAGACTCTCTATATCATCTGGCCCCAAAGGACCAGACCCTGGCAGGGAGCCATGATGATACTTTGAAAGGGACTCCAGGGATCAGCGTCAGTTCAGGTAGGTGTCCCAGGGGCCCCTGAAATGTTAGGGAAGTGAGAAAGAGACTCAAGTTAGCAAAGTGAGAAAGGGACCCCCGCTTCTTACTGAGGCAGCTGCCCTCAGCCTCCCCTCATCAATCTCTGCCTTCTTCTTTGAGGAGAGCTGAGTGGCACCCTTGCACACAGCCCGTTTCGCCCTCAAGGATGCCATGTACAAAACCCTTTGTCCATCAGATCTCTTGGCTTCCACTTCAACTTGTTAGCTAATAGGATCACTGTAGCCTATTAGAGTTAGTATTTAACCCCAGCGCCTATCCAGTGTTGAGGGAGGTCCTCTCATCCCTGTTAGTATCAGCTAGCTGCATTTTGTAACAGTCTTTCCAAGAGCCAGGCTTACAGAGTAAAATCACCATAAAGTTCCAGCATTTCTGGGGTCCCTGTCATGAAAACCTTTGGAAGCAGCATGTCCTTTGCACCTTTCCATAGAACATAATTACATGGTTGACCTGGCATACATACCGTGTCCCATCCCAGATGCCCACTTTCATGAGCACTTTGGTTTCCTTTTCTCCCTTGTGTTAAATCCTACATCCCAGGAGAGCATTTCCAAGTGAATAATCTCATTCCCCTCCTATTGTATTTTCTTGCCTCTTGACTTAGCACCCTCAGAATACAGTCCTGCTCCTACTCCCCCAGGACCTCCTGGAATAGAACATCCATTTCTTGCAGCTCTCAGGGGCTCTAAAACCACCCAGGTTATGCAACAAGTTAATCCTGGTTACAGGAGTGGTGGCCACGATGGAAGGTGGGATCCCGCACACCTGATTCGGAGCCGTCTTCCAACATAAGAGGTGGGGAACAAGGCACGTCGGCTCTGGAGGGAGATGCTACTTTTGTGAACTCAGAGGGATTCTGGGAAGACAGAAAGTCACATGCATCCACACTGCTGTCTTCATCCAGTGTGTCAAAGCCCCAGGGTGTTCGTTTTTTTTCAGCCAGGGAAAATGACCTTGGCATAATAGGACAGCCTTGGTAAGCAATGAATTGTCTTTGAGGCAGGCCTCTCTGTTAAGTTGCTGACTTGGTCCTCAGCTTTCTCTTCCTCTCACTGCAGGAGAGGCTTTCACATCGGGCTTTCAGTTTCCCAGGACTCCCCCCTGCATTACCTTTCTGTGGGACCTCAATGGCATTTGCCAAGAGCCAGACACGCATGTCAGCCTGACAGCCGCCATTTCCTGTGTGCATTTCAAACACCTGCTGCTTCCTTACCCACACTACACCTCTTAGTTCACCAGGAGTGAAACGGTTGGCAAGGGGGCCACCACCTTCTGTGAGGTCTACCTGTGCCCCAACCTGCAGCACTGGGACTCTTACTGTCAGGTGGCTGCTGGAGGATCCAACTTCAAAGCACAACTTCAAAAATTATGCATCTTCTTACCCACTTTCTTCAACTCCTCCCAGCCCACAAACACAATTTATAGGGAATGAATATTATGATATTGGCCTGCCGAAACCTTGACCAACATGGCAGGCTGAATTAAGTGAGAATTTCCCAAGGGTTACCCCCTAGCAGGTTCAAATTGTAGAGACTTTACATATCTGCCTCGAGCCGATCTGAGCTGCCCCAGGATGGTAATGATTTGGAGCACATGGATCTCTACAGGTGGGGCAGACCCTGAAGGAGGCCACAAATGATGACTCTCCTCACCTCACCCCTACAGCAGGACGCAAAGTCCTTTGTCTTTTTTTTTTTTTTTAATTTTATTTGTGGGTCATCTCTACACCCAACGTGGGGCTCGAACTCACAACCCTGAGAGGAAGAGTCACACGCTCTACCTCCTGAGCTGGCCAAGCACCCCCAGACCCAAACTCCTTTGGAAGAGAATTCTTCCTACACACTTCCAGGTCTACCGCGTTGCATCAGCCTTTTCAAAAACACAACTTTTAGTTTTAATTTTCTCTATTGTTTCTTTCACTGACTTCTGTTATTTCTGTTCTTCTCTACTGATTTACTCGTATTTAATTTGCTGTTCCTTTTCTACCTTCTTGAGAGGAACACATAAATCACAATATTAAGGTTTCCATTTTTGTCCATTAGAAGTATTTACACTTATAAACTTCCCACTACTCGCAGATTTAACTAAATCCCACAGGTTTAAAACTTAATATTGTCGACTCATGGGTTATTGTAAATGTTTATTGCTTATTCTGAAAATACTTGGATTTTTTAAGTAATCTTTTCATATTGCCTTCGTGCATGATTTTCCTCTAAGAAAAGTACATACTCTGAAGAACTTGAATCCTATGAAACGTAGTGATTTTTTTCTGATCCAGCATATCGTCTACTTTGAAAACTGTTTTATGTATACTTACTCTTCAGTTGTTTGATGCAATCTTTTACTTATTTCACTTATGTCAATGGTTACGAATGTTATATTTTTCATCCTTAATGATTTATTTCCTACATGTCCTAACATTTACACAGGCTCCAATGATTCTATCTTTTCCATGTTTTCTCTTCCTTTTGTTAGATTTGCCTTCTGTACTTTGAGTCTGTGTTATTAGACCATTTTTGTCTATGTTACTGCATGAGCAGCATACAAATTTAGAATTATTGTAACTTTCGGGGTGCCTGGGTGGCACAGTCGGTTAAGCGTCCGACTTCAGCCAGGTCACGATCTCGCGGTTCGTGAGTTCGAGCCCCGCGTCGGGCTCTGGGCTGATGGCTCAGGGCCTGGAGCCTGTTTCCGATTCTGTGTCTCCCTCTCTCTCTGCCCCTCCCCCGTTCATGCTCTGTCTCTCTCTGTCCCAAAAATAAAAATTAAAAAAACGTTGAAAAAAAAAAACAGAATTATTGTAACTTTCTGATGAATGGAAAATTTTATTTTGATGAAATGTCAATCTTTTCAATAGTTTTTGTCCTTAGTCCAAGTTGTATATAAATTTATTAAGCTACATCAGACTTCTACGGGACATAACTTATTGTCTATAACCTATCAAAGTAGTTGAGATTTTTCCAACTCGAAATTTTTTGTCTTTAGTTTTGAATACATATATCTATATGTAATATAATTACTGATATATTCAGTTTTAAATATACCATGTTAAAGTGTCCCACTTAAGTGTCCTACTTATCCTATTTGTTCATTGTTCCTTTTAAATCCCATCTTATTTAAAAATTTTTTGGGGGTGCCTGGGTGGCTCAGTTGGTTAAGCATCTGACTTGAGCTCAGGTCATGATCTCACGGTGAGTTTGAGCCCCGCGTTGGGCTCTGTGCTGGCAGCTCAGAGCCTGGAACCTGTTTCAGATTCTGTGTCTCCCTCTCTCTCTGCCCCTCCTCTGCTCATGCTCTGTCTCTCTCTGTCTCAAAAATCAATAAAAAAAAAAAAAAAAACATCAAAAAAGATTAAAAAAAAATTTTTTTAGGTTTAGTTATTTATTTTGAAAAAGAAGAGAGAGAGTGAGCACACATGTGCAAGCAGGAAAGGGGCAGAGAGGGAGAGAGTCCCAAGCAGGTTCCACGCTGTCAGCACAGAGCCCAACATGGGGCTTGATCCCACAAACCATAAGGCTGTGACCTGAGCTGAAATCAAGATTTGGACACTAAACCAACTGAGCCACTCAGGCGGCCCTCTTACTTAGGATTTTTAAACCGTTCACTTTATTTTCTTCTATGACTTTTTACTTAATTATTTTAGTGGCGAACCTAAATATAACTATAGGTATCCTTGACTTATTAGATCTTATTTCAAACGAATACTTTCCCTACTGCCTTGACAACACAAGGAACTCACAACCTGAACTATTTCCTGGCTCTGTGCACTTCTTTTTCCTTTATGTGATTTCTCTACATTTTTTAAACCCCACAACATATCATTATTATTGTTTTAAACAGTGAATATTCTTTTCTTTCTACCTCGATGATAACATCTTTTCATAGTTCTTTTAGTGTGGTCACTCCAAGATGAATCTCTGTTCTTTGTTTATAAAGGGCTTTATTTTCTTTTTTCTCTGAAGGAATATAATTCTCAAGTGGGACTTATTTTATTCTCAAGTGTTTTAGGATAACATCTCTTTGTCTTGTACTGTTTCTGATAAAAACTTTGCTGTCTTATTATTTCACCCTTGAAGGAAACAGGACTTTTTATATGGTCTGCACAAGTGTGTGTGTGTGTGTGTGTGTGTGTGTGTGTGTGTGTGTGTCTTGTGTGTTATTTGAGGTATTTTGAAAGCTATGTGAATGTTGCTTCCTTCAATTCTCTGTTGCCTGTCTTCGAAGACTCTAATGACACAAATTTCCAGACTTCACTACGTTGTATCCGGCTCTTACAATCTTTTCTTTTTCATCTTTTGTATTCTTTGGACTTCAATCTAGGAATTTCTTGCTGAATCAACTTCTAGTTCACTAATCCTTGGTTTTATTGTGCCTAAATTAC
>NW_024412468.1:2791102-2807596 GCF_014898765.1 Herpailurus yagouaroundi | reverse complement strand
AACCTAAATATAACTATAGGTATCCTTGACTTATTAGATCTTATTTCAAACGAATACTTTCCCTACTGCCTTGACAACACAAGGAACTCACAACCTGAACTATTTCCTGGCTCTGTGCACTTCTTTTTCCTTTATGTGATTTCTCTACATTTTTTAAACCCCACAACATATCATTATTATTGTTTTAAACAGTGAATATTCTTTTCTTTCTACCTCGATGATAACATCTTTTCATAGTTCTTTTAGTGTGGTCACTCCAAGATGAATCTCTGTTCTTTGTTTATAAAGGGCTTTATTTTCTTTATTCTCTGAAGGAATATAATTCTCAAGTGGGACTTATTTTATTCTCAAGTGTTTTAGGATAACATCTCTTTGTCTTGTACTGTTTCTGATAAAAACTTTGCTGTCTTATTATTTCACCCTTGAAGGAAACAGGACTTTTTATATGGTCTGCACAAGTGTGTGTGTGTGTGTGTGTGTGTGTGTGTGTGTGTGTGTGTGTGTCTTGTGTGTTATTTGAGGTATTTTGAAAGCTACGTGAATGTTGCTTCCTTCAATTCTCTGTTGCCTGTCTTCGAAGACTCTAATGACACAAATTTCCAGACTTCACTACGTTGTATCCGGCTCTTACAATCTTTTCTTTTTCATCTTTTGTATTCTTTGGACTTCAATCTAGGAATTTCTTGCTGAATCAACTTCTAGTTCACTAATCCTTGGTTTTATTGTGCCTAAATTACCATTTTAACTTTTATCACTGTCTTAATTTGTTACTATATATGTTTTTAGAATTTATATTATTTAAGCGGATTGCAGTTCTCTGGGTAAATTCTCCATTTTTTTCTCTACTACTCAAACCCATTAATCATAGTTATATTGAAGTTTTGTGCCTGGTAATTACAATAATCAAATCTCTTACAGGTGTTTTACTATTGTTTTTTTTTTTTTTTTTTTTTTAGTTTTCTTTTTTGTCTTTTTTTTTCCCCCCCTTTTCTTTTTTGGTAATTTTGTTCTTTTTCCTTCTGTGACAACTTTTTTTTTTTTTTTTTTTAACTTGGCTTTGGAGGTAACAATCACTAGAGTGATAGTGAATAATATGGTCTTCCAGCAAAAAGAATTTAGCATAATTGTCACAAGCCACTGAAGGGTGACCAGAGCACCTTGATGTGGTGCAGGCTTTGTTAGCCCTATTCAGTTCCACATTGTCTTTACGTTTCAACGTGGTACTTAGGTTTTTATGGTGCAGCTCTTACTGCCGACGTAGCCCTTAGAGATCTCAACTGAGGTGTTTTCCTGAGTCTCCATGGCGTGTGTGGTGTGTGTGTGGTATATGTGTGTGTGTATGTGTGTGGTGTGTGTGCATGCGTGTGTGGGTGGCAAAGGCCGCAGGCAAAGCTGCCAGCACAATGTGAGGCTCGTGTCTCTGCAGTGCACTCTCCTCGAGGACCATTTCCTCTCGCGTTTTGGCTGCCTTGGTTTCCCGGAATGCGTTCTCCCCATCACAACAAGACTGGCAGGACTCTACGACTGACGGTCTCCTTCGCCTTCATCCCCATCGCTGAGATTCACCGATGAACGTGGGGGGAAACAGAGGCACACGTGGGGTTCACCCTGATGCAACTTCGTCTGCTCTTCGGTCTTGTCTCCACAGAACTCGGCTGCTGTGATCGTTGCCAAACGAATTCCAACAGTTGCCGTGTTTTGTTTTCGTTTTCTATCCAGATCTGACATTTCCTTCCTTCTGGAGGATTTCTTTGACACCAGCTACTCCCTCCCAAACAGAAGCCAAAGTCCCAACTGTGGTTCTAAAGATATAAACCATAATAGTGTTTGCTTCCGATTTAATTCAAGTCTAGACATATTTGCCAATTTTGTTTTGTTATCAAAATTCCAAACTTCAGAGATACTCTGAGAAATGCTAAAACCGCCCATATATTGTCTTGTGGCTCCGGCCACATAGCAGAGCAATTTGTCACACGCACGACCTCCCTGAAGAGAGAGCCTTGGCCCAATGAGGGAAGGTTAGCAGGAAGCCACAGGCAGAAACACAGTAACTTCGGCAAAACGCTGGAACGATCCCTGCATGGGCTGTCACACGAGGGAGAGCCTTTCTACACCCTGCATGGGCTTTAGGGTCCCCCACAGAGCCCACTGCCCACGCGTGGCACTTACACGTGTACATCAAGTTCAAGACGTGCAGTGATTTGAGACGAGAAAAGGGAACAGATGTGCCCGGCAAGGCGGCAAGTATGGACGCTCTTTCATTTCTTACAAAATTCCCTCACACTCACCGCCCTTTAAGTCTCTACATTGTTCTTTACTTCAAGAGAAAACAGAAGGCCTTTTTTGGCTTTCAGTGTTTAATTTTAATGGTGGAGTTTTTCACCATTGCCATCCTGAAGAAAGCTTTGGGAGAGTCTGGTACCACACCGGCTAGAGCCTGGAGACCTTAGGCAGGGACCTTTGAAAAAGAGGGGAGGGGAGGGGAGGGAGGACCTGGAGAGTCCTAAGGGCAGGTCATGAGACCATGTCCTGCCACGAAAAGGGCCTTAAGGGCCAAGGCAAGCATGCAGGGGCATAAGTTAGACAACTTCCTCCCTGGACAATGCCAAAACACACAGGCACACTTTCCCTAAAAGGAAGCAAAGGTAATGTCAGAGGGCAACCACTGCACTGAACAGGGAGAAGACCACAGAAACCAGGCAGAGAGACTGCACTGACACATGGACAGCCGAAGGCAGGCTGTGTGCAGAAGCTTAGGAGAATTACTCCCAAGAGGGCCACCGGTACTGGGACGGGGCCTCCCCACTGGGCTCTGTGCAGGCCGTGGGGGCAAAAGGTGTGCAAGGGGTCAGGCCGAGTGTCAGCGGTCACCCTGGCATCACTACCCTACCCTACACCCCGACATCCTGGAGCTCTCTACTGGGCATCCACACACTGTGCCAACACGTCTGTGACACAGGTAGATGGGAGTGATTTTGTGCTGGCACGCTCCTGCCAAGGACAACACCTCACCACCTCACCACCATGCATCTCCCTCCCTTATCTCCTACCTGCCTTCCTCCTCCTCCTCCTCCTCCTCCTAGCCTTCTCTCCTTTTTATGATCCTCCTTCTGCCTCTCGTAGACCCACTTTTCAAAACCGCCAGCCGCAAAAAGGAAGGGACAGGAGCAAAAAGCATTACCCTGGGGAGAGCGCCAGAGAAGCAGGACGGAGGGAAAATGAGACCGTGTGTCAGGCCCTCACCCTCTGCCAGGACTGCCTCAGCTACTACCAAAAACATTTTCACAGAGCTTTCTGGGAAACGTCCAGCCACAGGAACCTCACTACCTCACAGTCCACTTACTCTGTTCTTGGTCAGCTGGAACCACGAGAAGAGCTTCTTCTCATGAGCTGTGTCCTGACTCGTGTTTTCTGACGGGGCAGAGGACCTTTCTGCCCGTAACTGGTTGTTCTCGTCTTTCCATTGGTCATACACTTCCCAGACTAGCATTTTTCTCGTTTTCACTGGAACCAACAGTCATGGCTGTTGAGAGACCCATGGCTTTGTGGTTCTTCGAGAGGCTGAGGGGATGTAAGCCCACTGAGAAACATGGAATCCTTTTGTCTCAACTGCCAAGTGGGTTACCACTCAACTGCACTCATTCCAGAAAGCCTTTTGTCTCAACTGACAAGTGTGGATAGCACTCAACTACACTCATTCCAGAAAACAGGGGCTGAGCCTTTGTAGCTGACTCTGGGCGTTTCCAGAATTGCTGGCAGTTTTTCCAGAGTTTTCAGGACAGCACAACAGTGTCTCTGTTTCTCCCCCACTTGAAAAGCTATGAAACAATCAAGAGATTAAATGGACAGATGAATACAGAAAACACCGGAAGACAGTGATTGTTTATCCAGAATGAAGTGCCACCGTTGCATTAATTTTCCCAACTCAAGAGTCTGAGAGAAGTCAGGTTCTAATTTTCTCAGGGCTTCTGGTGCCCCATGATGTGCGGTCAAATCCTCGGCAGGCGGTTCGCACGACACCTTTGTTGGAACATAGCTGTGACCACCCCATTACTGTGTGACTTCGGGCAAACGACGACTCACGACATTCAGTGTCCCACCTGTGAAACAGCGCTAAGCACAAATAAGTAAAATACATAGGTATTATGAGATACTATTACACGTGAACTATTTTCCCCCACTAGACTGGGAGCTTCCTGAGGGAAGTAACGGGTGTCACTGTTCTGTGTGTCTCAGAGGGTGAGGAATCCTAAGACACAGATGTCAGCACTCACTCCAAGTCTGTTGGGATGAAAACAAGCAACACTGACTGCACCTATGATTCTGTAGGTAAACAAGTTCCTGCAACCAGAACACAGCTCGTTAGGGCCAAATATTAGCACAAGGCTTGAAAACTTTTTAATGTTTTAACAAGATCAGCGATCACTTTACATTAAGGTATCAGAATTTTTATTTAAAAATACATCATTTTCAGCATGCCGGGGTGGCTCAGTCAGTTAAGTGTCTGACTCAGGGTTTTGGCTCCGTTCATCATCTCAGATTCTGTGAGTTCGAACCCACAGGTCAGGCTCTGTGTGGACAGCGTGGAACCTGCTTGGGATTCTCTCTCCTCTGTCTGCCCCTCCCCCACTCACTCTCTCTCTCTGCTTCTCAAAACAGATAAACATTTAATAAAAATAAATTAAAAATAAAAATAATTTTGTTAATGACATAAAAAGATATAACTTTAAGTAGACCCTCCCCAACACTTGCACAACACTACCTTCGAGGAATAGTATATTAAGGAAAAGCGTGACTACTCAGTATTTATTTGCTAAACAAAGGGAAATGCATCCTAGTAGCTTCAAAATAAAGAAAACATACAAATACCTCCTATAATTTTTTATAATCCCTAATCATTTTTAAGGTTTATTCCTAATTTCTAGAACTCAAATGAAGAAAAACAATTGGAATGGATGTGTCATGCTAGGTGACTAACATGTTCTGAGGACCATCACATTTGGGGGACATTGCAATCTGACAAAGTCCTTGGACGCGGCAACCGCAAGAATCTTGATGACTGTACAGAAAGAGCTTGGTGAGTTAGTCATCATTAAGATAATTACAATGCTGCGAAGGGAATGGACCGTCGCCCTGCATCTTTCTGAAACAAAGTGCTGGAAATATAAACGCAGAACATGCCTCTTTGAATCTTCACTACAGAGCCGGCTGAGCTCTCAAACGGCGCTCAGTAAGCACAGAGAAAGCACTCTGGGTCAGCTCTTGGAGCCTGATAAAATGACCCTTTGTCAACAGAACGTCTGTCCCCCAGCACCTAGAGCCCTGCCGATTCTGCTTCCGAGGAAGGCTTGAGAAATTCGGAGAAGCGCTCACAATAGACCCTTGTGGGCCGTAACCTGCCGACGTCTGTGACTGGGATTAAATGGGTGACCCCACGCCCATCTGCAAGGAGAAAATACTTTCGGAGAGAGGATGCATCCGCACAGGAACTTCCTGGAAGAATCCAGGGTTGCCCCCAGCGTGGGAAGGAGGCACGAGGCAGCGGGAGGAGCAGAAGGCCTTGGAGGAGAAAGCTGTTGCTGGGACAGGAAAACGGGGAACGTGACGGAGAAGCTAAGGGAAGGGAAACGGGAAGAGCAGGCGGGGCTGAAGCTCGGGAGCGCCGTGGGGGCCGGCCCGCCGGCGGGACACCGCTGATGGGGCAGTGAGGACACCCTGCGGTAGGACAGGACGCCGGACGCGGCCAAAAGGGAGCCTGCGGCCACCACAACCGAACCCGCCGCCGGGTCTCTGCAGGGCTGGCTGCACAGGTGGATTTTCTGAGCAGGCGCTACGACTTTCGGATGAGGATCGCTTTGAAAGATTCGGAGGCTGAAGAGGGCGTCTTAGGGCCCTCTGTCCTCCTCGCCCGCCAATAAGGGAGAAGCGGCCGTGCACACGGACACGTTGCGGGTGCAGGAGGGCTGACGGGTGCAACTCCGCGAGCGAGGGCTGCTCGCGCCACGCGCGCCCGCGCTCAGCTGCCAGAGGCTGCGGACCTGCCCCCGCCCACAGGCGCCAGCTTAGCGGGAGGCGCCCCGACCTGAGCAGGCAGCCCGGCCGGGCACCCGTCCGTCCTTCACGTGCCAATTCAGGCGGGGCGCGTGGTCCGCGCAGGTGCATCAGCGGGCACCCCCCCACTTCCGCGCGCTCCCCGGGTGTGCTCCCCGGGGCTGCCGCCGCCTTCCTCCTTTCCCCAGGGGCGCGTCCTCCTCTGCGGACGGAGCCGTGCCGTCCTCCACACGTCGTCTGCGTCGTGGAAGACGCACTCCGGGATCCCGACCCGTCGGTTCCCACGGGCGAGCCACGCGTCAACAGGCCGGCTGTGAGCGGACAAACGGCCAGCTGTCGGCCATCCTGTCCGGTGCGCACGCTTCTGCTTCAAGGCAGGTGATCTTAAACCGGACGACTGGCACGGCCTGCCCGGGCGAGGACCCCCGAGGGCCTGGGCGTGACTCACGGGGGGGGAGGGTTCAATCGAGGGAGGGCACCGAGCAGCACCCAGGGCCACGCGGTACAGACGTTCACTTACACGTCACCTGAGGACGAGGGTTTGAGTTTTACCGTAAGGAATTCTGACCGCTTGATGACACGAAGGCTCGTGTCCAGACTGCGTATCCTCTCTTGAACAGAACTGATAAAAACAGTGGGGCCGCCGCTTCACTATCACAAAACGCCACCTGCCGGGAGCGCTGGCATAGCCCCCAACCCCAGTAGGGCTGGGGCTGGGCGGGGAGGGGGGGGGGGGGCGTGGAGAGAGGCAGGGGTCGGGAGGTAGGAGAAATGCAAACCCGACGGTCAGGAAAACGGAGTTCTAGCCCCAAGATGATTGCTCAGGATCGGTGTGCTTGGACGAGCCCCTTCGTCTTGGTTTTTCATCTCTAAAACGAGAGTTTTAAAACCTGTTTGTTCCATCACCCACCCACTCCCGCCCCCCAGGATTCCTATCAGATCAGGCTGTTAAAAACCTGTAAAATGCAATTCAACTGAATAGCACTGTTATTCTATAGTCTCATATTTACTCTTAAGATGATTGAGAAAAGCTGGAATCGGTCCCCATACGTAAGAAGCTTACTCTGAGAAAAGCTGTAAGTAAGCAACACTAAAGGGTCAGTTTACCGTCCATTGAGACTGAGAGATCCCAGAGATTTAATTCTCTGATACCGAAGTGAATTTGATTCTCGTCTTACAATACGACCAAACTGCTCCCGCCTGCACTCACTACACCGCAGTACCTAGAAAGCAGTATTTTTGATACTTCACCATCGAACTTGAATCCCTATTACCTGGCGCCATAAGGTAATAAAAGTGGCCATGGGCTTTATCATGGGTCCAAAAAATAGGGGTTTGCCCGGGTAAATACTTATTACAAACATAATAACTGACAGATGCTGTGTTGTACTACAAAGGCCACTCAGCTTGGAGACACAGGTTCTGGAACCAGCCCTTCTCAACAGTGAATCTACACATCAAGCCATCACGTGTTACGTAATTCGTTGGCCCTTAGTGTCCTTATCTATAAAGTGAAGATAAAAACTGATACTTGGCTAGGCTGCGTGGGACACACAAAGTGATAACGTTTGTGTAAGTATTTGCAACACATAACAGCACAAGCAAATACAAGCTTACCGCAGTACTAGTATCTGTAATAAAACAAGAAGGAAGCTGAGACTCGGTGCGTCTCAGGGCACCGTGAGTCCCTTCCGTTCTGGAAGAGAATGAAACTAAACCTTCCCCAAGGACAGATGAAGACAAAAGGCCTTTCGTTCACTTAGAGATCTGGCAACAAAAAAACGAGGGCAGAGAAGGGATGAAGGCACTGGTCATGCATGCGGGCCTCCTGTTGAAGTTATCTGGACCTCTTTTGTCCCCACCCCTAAATCTGAGGTAGAAAGGTTTCATTAAGTCTTTGGTTTAATATTAAAACAAACTTACTGTGCATAGCTTTTATCTTACAAAATATTAACTGCAGCACAGAATGTCACTCAGGACAAACGATCAATATCACTCACGTATTTTGGTACATTAAGCTATGGTGAAAACGTAAATAAATAATACGGCTCGAAGTACATGAAGTCAATCTGAAAAACATCACTCCCAAAGAAACTGATCCAAAAGAAAGAAACACCAAAACTAACGCCGATGAACTCAGAGACACAGTGATGATGGCAATGGAGTACATGCGGCAAGAAGGAACTGCTAGCATCGGCTTTCACATAGAGATGTTTACCTGTATCTGAGGGTTAGGGAGCAGGATGTATCTTTTTATCTATGTGCTGCACTTTATTTTTATTGGACACTGACATAACAGCACTTTTCCTTATTCTCCATGAACTTCAGATAAGCCATTAAAGGCATCAGTTCATGGTAACATAGGCTTCGAAGATAAACATTTGGAATTTGTTTTAATTGCTTAGGTATCCATCTATCAAACACCCAGATATCTAGAAATATCCAAATCACTGCATATAGAGTTTAACCGGCATGCGATTAAGATGTGGTGGTTGACATGTCCTGGTATTAACCAACAGACCACAGGCCCAGTGGCCAGGGCTCCCCAATATCCTTGAAAGGTCCGAAAGGCTGACAGAATGAACAATGTGGACAGTGTAACCATTTTTCTTTTCAGAGCCATTAATGTGGTCCTATAATTAAACACGGTGAATCAACAGAGTCTTTACCAATTTCTATCATGAATGAGTATCACAGAAAATTTCTACTTAGCCAGATAGGTATTTATTTCGACAAACTTTGCTGGGGGCAAACATAAAGCTCTTTTAAATTTCAACAACAACACAAAGAAGGTTTGTGTAAATTAATGCTAGTGAAAACTCAGAAAAACGAATTCCTCATAAATCACAAGGTAAACGAGGCATTGGTAAGCAAACCAGTCAGCACAGACAAACGCAGGGGCGGCTAGAAACCTCCTTTGCTAGAACACAGCTCTGAGAATCGACAACTTCCCTGACTGACATTTTCTTTAGGCTGTATGCAGATGATATCAAAGTTACTGGTTGAGAAGTGAAAAAAATCACAAGCGCTCAGTTATTTGGTGATATGAGGTTAAAGACTGACAGATTTTTCAGTTCACATTTTTAAAATGCTTATGTTCACACAAAAATCTGAAAGACAAGTTACAAAATAAGAATAAAAGGTTAACAACTACTAGGAGCAGACTAAAAGGAAAGTGAAAGTATCTCTGGTTTATCACTGATTTCAATTGTCTTGAAGATGCTATCAGTTAAAGTCTGGATATTTGTAGACACTCATTTTGGGCGAATCAATGTATAGGTCTCAATAAGCCAAATTATTCTAAGTGGATTATCTTTGCCAGGACACAAGTCAATGGTCCTGAAAGCATTTTCAATACTTTAATTCTTATTAACGTACCTTTTCCTACAGTAAAGGAAGGAAGGAGGAAATTATAGAGAACTCCGCATTAGCACACAACAAATTTCATTTCCCTGTCATCCAACCCACTGTTGGCCAGGCAATGTCGGTGTTTGCAATGAAATAATCCAAAGTGAATTAGCCTGGACTCTTGGTTGTAAGTAATAGAAAATGACGCTATGAGATGATTTCATCAGCCAAGAGAAAGAGGGAGAACCAGACTCAGTTGTAGTAAGAAAAAGGGACAACTAGAGTCAAAACCACAGCACAATGAGACCATTCCTGCTGCCACTGCTGATTATCACGGCCATAGACTGGACTCCACTGCAGAACAGCAGAGCCACACGTGGATGAATATCAGAGCCACAAATGAACTCGGTAGCTGCAAGAGCCACAGACAGACTCCGTGGCTGAATATCGGAGCCACAGACAGACTCTGTGGCTGCGAGAGCCACAAACTGGACTCCGTGACTGTGATCCCCTAAAGCCAGGTGTTTTCTCTGTCAACACACTCACACATGGTCCCTCCTTTGAGACACCTAACCCTAAATGAAATGGAGATGAGCATAGGGAATTGGTAAGACCACACGCCCGACCTGTTTCTGCACAGCAACCTGGAAAACAAGTACCTGTGTGTTCAGTGTCTGTAGACTCACACAGTGTGGGGAGTTCTCCAACACGGGAAGGACGTTCACCTGCGGGGCAGCTACCCAAGCAGAGAGACCAATGTTCACAAAAACACATGTGAACTTAGGAAAGGTGTGTGAGATAGAGGACGATGGGCTTTGGCATCAGAGGAAGTGTTAATTTTGGAATTTCAGCTCCCTATTTCCCAAATGTATAACCTCCAGCATATTTCCTGTCCCTTCTAAGGATCTACTAGCTTGTAATTCCCCTGAGGACAAGATCTGTGTCTGACTTGTTTGGGTGGTATTTCCAGCCGGAGGACAAATCCTGGCCACAAGCCAAAGTTCTAAAACACTTCTTGAATGAACAACAAGGACAAAGTCCACTACTGAATGCTGACAACAGCATATGTCATGAGTCCTAAACCCTTACACGTTTTGTGTGTGTGATTATTTGACACGGATTGCACACCTACCCGACTAAGCTCTGTGAAATCAGGGTCAATGAGTCTAATTTCTGACTGTCTGTACTGTGCAGAGTATAGGCTCTGACACTTACTTAGTAAGGGCTAAATAACAGGTGAGTGGATGAAACCCTGGATATTTTTCTCACCTGCAAATGTGATACAGTATCCTATTTGTTTGGGGGTTTAATGAAAATATCTAAAGGTATTCTTCCAGAGTGAGTGATCACTGTTGTTGTTTCTTTTCTGGACAAAACAAACTCCAGGGTCACAGTTAATTATAAAATTCTAAACCATAATTGTCTCATTAGGCAACAGAAAATGGTGTGCCATTGTATTTATTCACCTATTTTGCTCTCATTCATTGATGTTCTCGCCTCCTTGTACCTGCCGAGAGCCCCTCCGGTCCAGGGAACGTGCTTCAGGTTTTATTTCATCAAAGTCAGCGTCCTCCAATTTCCAACCCACAGAGCAGGTTCATTTTCTTGAAAAAAATTCGTAAATGAGGGCATGGCTATGTGATACTGGACTTTTGTTATTTCCAAGACCACAAGAGTCGTCTCATACCATGTTAAGAAATGAACATATTAAAAATATTATAAATAAGACCCTCACCCCAGCTTCTTCGTCCTATATCCATGTTTGCCTGTAAGACGCCGGCAGTAATGCGTGCTTCTAACTGCCGAGCACACATGCTCAAATAAGAACATTTTATTTTGAAAAAGAAAAGTCATTTTGATAAAAACTGATAAAATCAGGCCTCAGGAGCGACAATAAAACGCAACCCAGTGACAGATGGTTCTGGCACAACGGTGAGGGGCAGGGTTGCGGATAATGCTTCCTAGGCACAGCTAAGAAACCCAAATAAGGAGAACAAGGATAAGGAGCAGATAAAAACATATATTTGTGTATGCAACTAATATATACATTTTTTTAAAGCACCAAAATTTCCGAAAAGAGGCACACATTAAATGTCAATACTGAAAGGGTTTAGTGAAAGACCAGTAAAAGGAACAAGGGATTTCATCTGTGTACGTCATCATGACGTTTTGATACCACGTGGAATAGAGAGATAATCTTAAAAGCATGAGGTGGTGGGTCAAGAGCTGGGCATGTGACAGGGTCAGAAGCAACACGAAATTGGACCGCGGAACAGCAAGTCTGCTTCCTAGAGTAAAATGGAGAAACACCCTCTGAATTCTGCGGAAAATTCATTTTTAGCCCAGCGTGCAGGGTCATGACTGAATTCCATCAAACCGTGCGACAGATCATAGACATTTAAAAATATCCAAAGATTTAACAGTTAATCTTCCAGGTACCCTTTCCGAGGGAGTTTTACAAAAGGCGCTCGTGGAAAGTAAAACAAGAGGAAGGTACGGGATCCAGAAAAGAGGCCTCACGTGATGAAGGATGGCTAAAGAGGGTCCCAGGGTACCTGCCCTGCAGCAGGTAACAAGTGACCGGTCCAGACCGCAGCAGGAGGGAAGACAGGAGGAGGAGGAGGAGGAGGAGGAGGAGGAGGAGGAAAACCAGGAGTTTAAAAACGATAAGCCAGATGTGTGATGTGGTATGTTCTAGCGCTGTAAAAATTAGGGCTTGTGTGGAAAATCATCACTTCTGGGAAAAGTGATGGAAGATAAATAATTATGTAAATAAAAGCTATAAGGCAATAATTAAATATGAGGAAAAATAGTATGAGTGAAGAATACATCATCTATACTTTTGGCCTCATCAGTGAAAACATACATATGTACTTACCTACACAGAATAACTTAAGAGCCTGCTACTGGTTTCACTAATTATACTGCAATTATGTTGGGAAAATTAAAGCAGGGAAATAAGGAGGAAATTATATAAGGAAGTTAAAGGAGAACCAGTAATCTCTACCAAAATTGAAACTTCTGAAGAGTTTCTAAAGATAAAGAATACCCAATGGGAAGAGGTTAGTCTCTTCAACAAATGGTGTTGGGAAAACTGGACAGCAACATGCAGAAGAATGAAACTGGACCCCACTTTCTTACACCATACATAAAAATAAATTCAAGCTGGATTAAAGACCTAAATGTGACACCTGAAACCATGAAAATCCTAGAGGAGAGCACAGACAGTAATTTCTCTGACTGTAGCAACTTCTTCCTAGGCATGTCTCCTAAGGCAAGGGAAACAAAAGCACTAATAAACTATTGGGACTACATCAAAATAAAAAGCTTCTGCACAGCAAAAGAAACAATCAACAAAACTAAAAGGCAACTTATGGGAGAAGATATTTGTAAATAATATATCTGATAAAGGGTTAGTATCTAAAATATATAAAGAACTTATGCAACTCAACACACAAAACTCGAATAATCCAATCAAAAATGGGAAGCAATGGACAGACATTTCTGCAAAGAAGACATCCAGATGGCCAAAAGACACATGAAAAGATGTTCAACATCACTCATCATCAAGAAAAGGCAAATCAAAACTACAATAATATATCACCACATACCTGTTGGAATGGCTAAAATCAACAACGTAATCAATAACAAGTGTTGGTAAAGATGTGGACAAAAAAAAAATCCTCATGCACTATGGGTGTGAATGCAAACTGGTCCAGACACTGTGGAAAACAGTATGAACATTCCTCAAAAAGTTAAAAATGGAACTAACCCTATGATCCAGTATTCCCACTACTGGGTATTTAGCCAAAGAATACAAAAACACTAACTCAAAGGGATACATGCACCCTTATGTTAATAGTAACATTATTTACAATAGTCAGATATGGAAACAGCCCAAGTGTCCACTGACTGATGAATGGACAAAGAAGATGTGATTTATACACACACACATACAATATATATACATACAGACACACACACACACACACACACACACACACACACACATTACTCAGCCATAAAAAAAGAATGAAATCTTGCCATTTGCAATGACATGGATGGAGCTAGAGAGTATTCTGCTAAGCGAAATTAGTCACAGCAAGACACATATGCGATTTCACTCATATGTGGAATTTAAGAAACAAATGAGCAGAGTGGATAAAAGAGGGAGAATGAGGCAAACCAACAAAAAGACTCTTTACCATGGAGACCACAGTGATGGTCACTGAAGGGGAGGTGGGTAGGGAACGGGTGAAATTTGTTGTGATGAGCACCGGGTGATGAAATGAAGTGTAGAATCACTATGTTGTACACCTGAAACAAATATTACACTCTATGTTAACTGGAATTTAAATAAAAACTTAAACAAACAAAAAAGAATTCTACAGATATACCTTCCAGGGGCACCTGGGTGGCTCAGTCAGTTAAGCATCTGACTTTGGCTCAGGTCATGATCTCACAGTTCGTGGGTTTGAGCCCCATGTCAGGCTCTGTGCTGACAGCCCAGAGCCTAGAGCCTGCTTAAGATTCTGTGTCTCCCTCTCTCTCTGCTCCTCCCCCACCCTCACTCTGTCTCTCTCTCTCAAAACTAAATAATAAAAAAAAATTTTTTAACATATACCATACAGAAATATGAATATAACTATCAGAAAAAATAGATGGAAGAATCAAAAGTGACTGTCATTAGAGAGAGGAATTTGGAAGACAAGTGAGGGTGGCTGTGGAAAATCTGGTTTTGAGTATGAGGTTTATAGAGCTATTTACTATTTCTATCTAAAAAATATGGCATTATTACTTAGGACATAGTAACTATAAAAGATAAATGAAACAATAGGCTTGGGGTGCTGGTGGCTCAGTAGATTAAGCATCCAACTCCTGATCTCGATTTAGGACATGATCTCAGGGTCGTGAGATTGAGCCCCACATTCAGCTCTGTGCTGACAGAATGAAGTCGGCTTGGGATTCTGTATCTTTCGTCCCCTCTTCTGTCAAAATAAAAAAGAAAGGAAGGAAGGAAGGAAGGAAGGAAGGAAGGAAGAAACAAACAACAGGTTCCAGAAAGGCCAAAAAGAAATGCAATAAAATAAGAAAAGTCAAGATGCAATATTGGACATGAAGAGACAAAATTTATGCTTATGAATATGTATAATAATTTATATTTATAATACAAAGATGTATCTAGGAAATCTCTATGCCAGTCAAGTGAACAATTCTTTCACTTAATAAAAGCGTTCAGTAAGCAAATACAGGGTAAGCATACAACACCGAGCAGCTTCCCTACAGACCCCCAGAGGGTATCGTGGTACGCGGGCTGCCTCTGCCACCCAACCCTCCCCCGCTGCCTACAGACGCCCCCAGTTCCACGGAGGGAAGCACTTGACCAGGAAATACAGTGTTTGTGGGAAATAATCCCAGGAGTCCAACTCCGTCTGTGGAAGTCGGAAGCACGTAAATCTTTCCCTCCCAACTCCTTGGAGTACAGAGGACACATACCCTGCCTCAGCTCCACCCCCTGGCCTCTGCAGGATCTTTCACGTCCAGCTCACGACTCAAGTTCACACAGAACGACTGGACCGGATCTACTGCGGCGGCAGAGATCCTGCCTTGTGCTTGGCTGGTTCAGTGTCAACGTATTTCCTTTTTCTCAGCACTCTGGAGGTGCTTCACTATCCCCTACTGAAAAGCTTCCTGGTGCCGACTTGTGAGCCTCCCAATATCTTTGGAAAAAGTCTTTATTGTCCAGAGAATGTTGTTGCTTGCAACCTAGAATCCTAACTGATACAGCACCTGGGGATAAACACAACGAGAAACTGTTACGAGGTATGTAGTAAAATGCCAAAGCCTTCCTGAAGAAGGTCAAGAAGGCTCGATAATAATAATAAATTACCAGAGGAATCGAATGTCCAAATATCTGTCTAAATTCAGTACAATTTCTGAATTCAGAAAATTTCTCAAAGACGGTTTACAGAACCTGACGTGATTCTCAAGTTCATCGGGAAATAAAATGCTCAAGAATGCACAGGATAACTTTCAAAAGGAAGGACGATGATAAAGCTATCGTACTGTTACAGGGAAACACAAGTCCATGGAAGTAAGTAAGGAGTCTATAATCATAACCTTATTAACGAAGGTGGGAGAATTCCAAATCACTGGAAGAACCAGACAAGCAATATTTAGGAACTTCTATTACTTACTCGTACCAGAAAGGGAAGCAATTCTTAGAGATATACAGAGCCAATATAGGAAAATATTCTTCTACATGAAATGAAAAAGGACACAGTAAGGTAGATATAAAAATCAAAAGCCATAAGGAAGAAAGACTGGCATTAACTTCTGTAGGAGGAAAAGCACCAGTGTCAAAATTAAAGGATAAATGATAATTTGAAAATATTTAATATTCGATCAAAATGAACACCCGGAATATATATTAACCTTCTATATATTAAGAAAAAAACATATACCCAGAAATTAGATTATATGAACAAGATTTCCAAGAATAAATACAAAACACATGGAAGGAAGTATAAATATGATCAATACTGACAGAAGTGAGAAAATGCAAGTTAAAATGGCTCAAAATGCTTCCTTTTGTGTCCTCTACTTTGGAAACAATTAAACACTTCAGACAAACAATAGTGGAAACATTGCAGGGAAAGAAGTACACAAAAGAATTGGAGGGGAAAGTCCGACTGTCCTTTCCGGGAGGGTATGCTGGCATGTTTCATGGAAAGTTTAAGGTATTTAATCAAGTAATTCAAATTCCAGTTTTCTATCATTCAGAAATTATCTTATATTTGCATACATAATAGCATTTATGAAACAATATTTTTAAAAATGAAAACCTGGAGGGTCACCTGGGGGGCTCAGTTAGTTCACTGTCCGACGTTAGTTCACTGTCTGACTTCAGCTCAGGTCATGATATCAAACATCGTCATTTCAAGCCCCGTGTCGGGCTCTGGGCTGACAGCTCAGAGCCTGAAGCCTGCTTCAGATTCTATGTCTCCCTCTCTCTCTGCCCCTGCCCTGCTCACACTCTGCCTTTCAAAAATAAATAAATAAATAAATAAATAAATAAATAAATAAATAAATAAA
>NW_024412468.1:2739018-2791092 GCF_014898765.1 Herpailurus yagouaroundi | reverse complement strand
AAATAAATAAATAAATAAATAAATAAATAAATAAATAAATAAATAAATAAATAAAATTAAAAAAATTGAAAACGTGGAAATAATTTAATATTCATTGACAGAGCACTGGTTTAAAAGATTGGTCCCACACTGGAACAGAACTGATTGGGAGAAAATGCATCCAGAATTTGGTGACCGGTTCAAGGCCAGAGGTCAGATTCCTGGAGAGACAGATGCAGGCCCCTGGTACTCAGGTTACAACCTGGATGAACAGAAGTGTCTGCTTCTCCTTGGCCGAATCAAGGGCTCTAGCCAGAGAGGATGGCAGAAACTCCATTTCCAGCACTGTGCCACCGTTTCTGCACCCCAACGGATGGGAGGAGTGTGCGTTGTTCATGGCCATGACTTCCCTCAAGCACCGGGCTGCAGAGAACTTCTCCTGCAAGCAGTCGGCTCTGCCGGGAAGCTGGCCTGCAAAGGATCAGCTTTGTGCAAGGGGCAAAAAGCCAAGAGTTATTTTCACAATTCTGTGATCTGGCAGTGAAACTACTCGCAGCCTGAAACCACCAAGAGTGAGATGATCTCCACCTTGCAAGTCCGTAAAGGTAGAGATCAGGGCTTTAGTGTTTTTTCCCCAATGAGGCGGTGGTTACACATTTCCCAGCACAACACTGCTTTTATTTCTAGCTTCTCATTGTGAAACATTATATAAACATTTACAAGAATGAGGCAGAGCTATCTGTACCAAAAAGAAATAAATTTACGACAAGAAGTCATTTCGAGGACATAACAATTCCATGAAGAACCATGTTTATAGAATAGGATCTTTGTGGAAAAGAAAAGCTTCTATGAATGTGCACATATGTAAATATATAGAATAAAAGCTGCAGGAATTCACATAAAATAGCCAAGCAAGGTTGGCTGTGTGGATCACGGTGGGGTTGGGGTTTGCTTCTCTAAACATCTCTCTACACAGAATGTATAACCTACGATAGAGACTACTTTCAAAATCTGTAATAAGATAATGTCAATATGCTTGTATAACATATTTAAATACTAAAGCTAAATAATAAAGAATAAGGAAATATTTGCCAAACATCCAATGTATTAATAGTTTCAATATGCAAAACTTTCTGATAAAGAATAAAATTAAGAAAGACAGCAATGAATAAATTATACTAATACAGAGGAAGGGCACACAAAATAGTAATTTACCTTCGTGGCAAATGATCATAAAAAGAAGAAAATAAAAAAAAAGTGTTCAAGCATTCAAAAAGTTTCAAATTTAAATATTATTGTTGGACATAAAAACATATACTACAGGTACAGTTACATAGAAACTTGCCCATAGTGCCATTACAATAATTAATTGAGGGGTACATGGGTGATTCAGTCAGTTGAGCGTCCGACTTTGGCTCAGGTCATAATCTTACAGTTCATGAGTTCAAGCCCCACATCAGGCTCTGTGCTGATAGCTCAGAGCCTGGAGCCTGCTTCACATTCTGTGTCTCCTTCTCTCTCTGCCCCTCCCCCACTCATGCTCTTTCTCTCTCTCAAAAATAAAACAAAAACATTAAAAAAAAATTTTAGAATAGGGGGCGCCTGGATGGCTCAGTCAGTTTATGGGGCGCCTGGATGGCTCAGTCAGTTGAGGGGCTGACTTCAGCTCAGGTCATGATCTCATGGTTCGTGGGTTCGAGCCCCGTGTCGGGCTCTGTGCTCATCGGGTTCAGCTTTGAGCCTGGAGCCTGTTTCAGATTCTATGTCTCCCTCTCTCTCTGCCCCTAACCCACTCGCATTCTGTCTCTGTCTCTCTCAAAAATAAATAAACATTAAATTTTTTTTTTAATTTTAGAATAATTGATATATTTCCTAAAATAATGTTTTCAGTATGTATTGAGAGTCATTAATATCATTACAATTTTTAGCCAAGGTTTTACAGATTTCTGAATATACATTAAGGAAACACAGATTCAAAAAGCATTTTTGATTAAATATTGTCATTATAGTTTACTTAGACAACTGAAATAATGGATATTCAAAATATACAATAAAGGGCACTAAAAGCATCCTATAAATCCCTCACTTATTAAGTTATATTTAGGGGTGCCTGGGTGGCTCGGTCAGTTGAGTGTCTGACTCTTGATTTCAGTTCAGGTCATGATCATGACCTCATACTTGGGAGATTCAGCTCTGCATCAGGCTCTGTGCTGACAGTGTGGAGCCTTCTTGGGATTCTCTCCCTCTCTTTCTCTCCCTCTCCCTCTCTCTCTCAATCTCTCCCACCCTCACTCCCTTTTTCCGCCCCTCACCCCCCCATACACACACTCTCTCGCTCTCTGTCAAACAAAAAACCGAAGTTATATTTATATTCATTTTATTTTTAAAAAGTTGAGACTAGGGGCTACCTGGCTGGCTCAGTTGGTAGCACGTGCAATACTTGATCTTGGGACTGTGAGTTTGAGCCCCACATTGGGTGTAGAGATTACTTTTAAAACATGTGAAGATTAGACTGGGCAATTTTTATTTGGCAGGGCACAATAAATGACAGCTACTGCTAGTTTTTTTAATGTTCAAAATAAACAATAAAATTAAAAAGCGAGCTGTATAACGTGATATACTTGCCTTAACCCCTTCCCCTACTTTTTCCTTACCTAGCTTTCACTTATCATTCAGGATCAACCTGAATGTCACTTTCCTAGAGGAGTTTTGTCTGGCCTCTCTCCAGTCAAATTCCCTCTGTTATATATTCACAGGACACACTGTTCTTCTTCCTTGCAATTATAGTTATCATTTATTATTTTCAAGTTATTTAATTGTAACTTTCACAAGAAACACAAAATATAAATACAAAAGGGGCTATTTGTCTTACATTTAATGTATGGCCAGCATCTAAAACTTGTGAATACTCCAGAATAGGTTGAGAAAATGAATACAAATGATTGATAGATTTAATGGTTGCTTGATTGATATTAAAAATAAAAAACAGGGGCACCTGGGTGGCTCAGTTGGTTGAGCATCCAACTTCGGCTCAGGTCATGACTCGTGGTCTTCTGAGTTTGAGCCCCTCGTCGGGCTCTGTGCTGACAGCTCGGAGCCTGGAGCCTGCTTCTGATTCTGTGTCTCCCTCTCTCTGCCCCTCCCCCACTAATGCTCCCTCTGTCTCAGAAATAAACATTAAAAAAAATTTTAAAAATAAAAAACAAAAGAAAATTTTCCAAAATGGTACTAGTGAGTAATTTAAACGCTGAGATTATATACATTTTTGTAGTCACATCTAAGTCTTTATGTACTTATTTTACTAGTTTTATAAAGTGATTTTTTATCAACTATATAATCAGAAAATCAATTATTATTTTGAAAATTGTGGCAACAGGAGTTAATAATTTAACAGAAAAATAAATAATGGAAAAAATAATTTAGTGGAATTTCCCAAATCATTACTAGCTAAAGTAGAAACTGAATCGAAAACTGAAGGAATTTATCCAAAATAATCTGAATGCACATAAATCTAAACGTAATCCTTCCATTTCAGTACATATTGTTAAAAGTAAAAATGTTATCTATAATGTAGCTTTTAAGTGAAAATGCAAGTTATATTTTTGACACAGGAATCAATAATCTGGTTTCCATTCCTGGTTTTGCCACTAATTTTTGGTCAACAGTAAATTTACCTCTCAGAGCCCAAGTATTTGTAATCTGTGAGAATACTGGATTATAGTTTTCTATCTTTAGCATCTTAGCTTTTCCCAACTTTCCAGATTCACAGAAGGGATTGCCTGAGTTCAGGAACAGACCTTGGACGATCCCCTTTATAGATTCTCCAATCGTCCACGTGCATGTTTGTAATGGCGGCAGGTGGGGGGAAAGTAAAGATGAAGTTCATGTGACTCATCAGGGCTCATTAAAGGACTAAACATGACAGGACCTGACATTCCCAGGTTCCCACCAAGTAGACAGGCTGACAAATCAGACAACTTATGATTATAGTCTCCGTAAGTGAGTAGGTACAGCTTTGAACTTGAGATAAACAGACAGCAGCGGCTTTGTGACTTCACGGACTTAAATTACTTTCAGGGAGGCTGGCAATCCAAAAGAAAGACAAATCCTGACTTAAACAGATACAATGTCTCCATGTTGTTTCTCTGTTGTCTCTCTGTTGACTGCTAGAGCAGTCTAGCTTCGTCATAAGGCAGATGGAATTATGTGCGGAATGATGTTCTAAAGCAGCAATACTAAAAACGGCCTTAAATTTCCCAGATGAGCACACAGGTAATTTCTTAAAAGAAATCCACTTTCGCACACTACACAGTTGACTCCATTCACATTTTGCTTCATATTTATTTTTCTGAAAAGGAAACCTCTACAGCTTACCGAAGATCATCACAACCCAATTCAAGTTAAAACCTCAGCTTATCGACTGACCTGAAGGATCACCCACAGATCCTCACTGTCTGGCAAACACATCCCTGTTTTCTATTCTTGAAGATAACTTTAGCTAATTTGCAGCTTCTCTTGCAACTCTGCTAATACAATCAGGATTATCTTCTACTCTCTATCATCAGATTTCTAAAATAACTCTTAAAATGTTTTTAAAAATATTACACTCAGCAGTCAGTTACAGTAGGAAGATCACTGGTAACTGAAACATTAATGGATCTCGAGTTTTTAAGTTCTAAAATAAACCTATTTTGGGGGGAAAAAATGACTAGCACAAGAAAGCCTAAATACCTACTAACGAAAAGAATCCATTTTAAAGCTAGTTTAGAAAAGACCACATGTGACTGACGAAGTACAGAAGGATCCCTGGAGAACTCGTGAAGATCTGTGAAATGGAACACCAGGTAAATGTTTTTACTGAAATTTGGTAATAATGAAAAACAGTGTTTTTGTTCGTTTGTTTTTAAGTTAAGGCGCCATCATATCCCCAGTGTACTCTGAAGTCAACTTAACGAGAAGGATGACCAGGTTGCAGATTTTTCCACCAGCTTACCACACAGCTAAAGGGACAAGAATAATCATCAGTATGATATTGTTCGGTAACATCATTCCTTTTACAGAGAGGAAGGCCATATCTCCAGGCCTTCGGGTAGAAATCCTTCATCTTCTTCCTCAGGTAGGAAAAGACAGGGTCCTAGTTTTTATTTGTTATTTCTTTTACTACCTTTTCCCTGCGACTATCTAATGTTTTAGAAGATATGTATATTTATTGGTCACTGTTGATGGATTAGAAATATCAATTAAATTGAAATACTCTACATATTCATTATTAAAAATTAATGTCCACAATAAAATATAGTGTTCTTAATTTCTTATTTATAAAAATATGAGTAATCAACTTATTTTTAAATAAAGCAGTGGCCACTTTGAAAATATCTTCTAAGTAAGTAATTCTACTCACCTGGTGAGTCTTACTGACGAGAGTGCATGTGATTAAAAGCGTAGATTTAAATTTTTTTTTTTAACATTTATTTATTTTTTGAGACAGAGAGAGACAAAGCATGAACGGGGGAGGGTCAGAGAGAGGGAGACACAGAATCAGAAGCAGGCTCCAGGCTCTGAGCTGTCAGCACAGAGCCCGACGCGGGGCTCGAACTCACGGACTGCGAGATCATGACCTGAGCCGAAGTCGGCCGTAAAAGCGTAGATTTAAATACCGGTGAGACTGTCTTCAATTCAGTCCCATTTTCTCCCCTTCAGGCCAGTTCTCAGTGTCTGTCAGCTTCTGCATAGCCATTCGTTTCCATTAAACCCCTGGCCTCCCATTGAATAAATGTGTTTACAGAGATGTTATTCCAGAGTCTCTTGGAACATAATTTGTTCCCTAAGAGTAACGGGTATTATGATTTGAATGTCTGTGCCCTCCCCCAATCCGTATGTTGGGATTTCAACCCCCCAGTGGGGCAGTATTACAAAGTGAGGCCGTTGAGAGACACATAGCTGGCGCTCTTTCTGACCTGAGGATACACGGAGAACGCAGCCGTTGGCAACTTGGAAGACAGTCTTAACTAGAACCTGACCCTGCTGGCCGGCATGAAGACTTCAGATTTCCAAACCCCAGGATTCTGAAAACTAAATGCCTGCTGTGCATAAACTACCCAGTTTATGGTATTTGGGGACGGCAGACTGAGCTAAGACAGTAATAAGCCTTACAAGTATTATTGCCCCTATTAATAGAGCTAACGTGTGTTGAACATTTGTTAAATATCAGGCTCTATGCTAAGTGCTTTATGTGCAATTACTCTTTTAATCTCCTTTACAACTCTACAAAATAGGATCTATTATTATCCCACATTACAGATAAGAAATGGATCTTAGGTCACACAGCAGCCAAGTCATAGCACAGAGACTCAAACTAATCCCAGAAGACCATGTGAAACCACCCCCAGGTACTGGGACTCTAACCACTGCTTTCTCCCTTTCCTGTTTCAGCAAAGGGATACGGGCTGCTGTTTGTTTGTTTTACCTGTATTTTTTAACTTCTGTTTCCTTCAGAAAGGGACCTCATTTTGCCTAAGGGAGGACCTGAATTACAAAAAGGTTAGCATCATATGAGAGACTGTAAGTCATTTCACTAAATGTGCATTCAGTCCACAGATCTTATGACTCATATATATCCAGACACAGAAGGACTGTGACACAACTGTGACATCTCTGTTTCCCTGGAAATAAACTGAAACCCAGAAGGCACAGAGAAGAGCATTATGTCTTAGTTTTGTTAGCTCCTCCCAGAAAGGATCTGAATGAAAAAGAATTCTCTACCATAGGGAGAATAGCAGAACAGTCGCAGAAAATATTTATGATCTATTTTCTTTTTCCAATTTCACCCAAAAAATCAACCTGTGCAACACATGTACCCTGGTGTTGGTCCACTTGTACCAACTTGCACTGGTTTGTGGGGCAAATGCAGCAGATTCACACAAACTTACAGACACAGAACGAACTGCAGGAAGAAAAGGAAACTGACAGAGGAAACAGATTTTTTTTTTAAAGAGTATTTCACCGCCCTATTCTTATATGCTTTTAATAAGAATGTTAGCTGTAATTAGGATCTCCCCTTATCAAGAAATCATAGTTTACAACAGAGGCTGGCACAACTCTTCCTTAAAAAGAGAGATAATATATTTTGGGCTTTGAAGGCTAACTGGTTTCTATCACAACTGTTCCATTCTGCCATTTTATCACAACAGTAGCCACAGACTTAAACAAATGGGAATGACGGTATTCCGATAAAACCACATTAAAACAAAACAAAACAAAACAAAACAAAACAAAACAAAAACTAGCAACCAGGCTGTTGGCCATAGTTTGAAATCCCTGGTCTAGAAGATAGAGATTCAGAAATACAAATACTTCTTATAAAATGACCTGAAACCATTATATAATGGAATCTTAAAAGATCACACTAGAAAGCTTGTCAAAATGATTTGAGGAAGTATGTGCTAATATTCTTCCTGTTATTTATGGGTAAAAACACCATAAAACAAACAGTGCACTTGATAGCTTGAGACAGTAAGATCCAATCAAGAACAAGATGTTTTTATCCGTGTCAAGACAATACAGTCGGTGAGCCTGAGCTCTGTGGCAGCATAGGCAAAGTTCCTTGAAAAACCATATCCACATGGAAAGATATTAAGTGAATTTGAGACCGTTTCAGAATCTTGAATGTGTGATGATCATGGAGAAGAATCTCCAAGCTCTTCACTGAGATCCTTGCAGACACATGTCCCATATCCACTCTAGCTATTCCTTGTTCCAACTTTTAAGGAAGTTTGTTTGTTTTCACAGGATGAGAGAGAATGGGAAAGGGGCAGAAAGAGAGGGAGAGAGAGGGAGAAAGAGAGAAAATCTCAAGCATGCTTCACACCCAGTGTGGACCCCGACGTGGGGCTCGATCTCACAACCGTGACATCATGACCAGAACCGAAACCAAGAGTTAGATGCTCAACCAAATAAGCCACCCAGGCTCCCCTTACAGAAGATGTGAAAAGTGGTGTGCAGTTCATGTGCAATGCATACACAGCTATACATACACATGAGACATAAGAAAGCTCACAGTCACTGCCCGGTAACCCAGAGATAAAAACTGGGCAGGACTTACAATGACTTTATAAAGAAGATGATTGGAAAATCTGCTTTTCCTCATGTTTCCTGTACATTGTGAATTACACCATCACTTATGCAATCACATTAGCTAGAAATATCTTATCTTCTCCCACTCTCCACCTCCAACCTGGACAATCCTATAGATTCTATCTCGATACCAATTCTAAAGCATGACCCTACTCTGTACCCCCACTTCTACTACACACACACACACACACACACACACACACACACGGAAGTAACTACATGAAGTGATGGATGTGTTAACTAACCTTGTTTAGATAATCACTCCACAATGTATACACGTGCTAAATCATCATGCTGTATACCTTAGACTTAACGTGATGTTACAGGTCAATTATATACTAATAAAGCTGGAAAAAATTATGCCTCAATCAACGTGGGGGGGGGGATCTATTTCATCCTTTACATCATTACCAGAATTATTTTTTGAACTCAAAACTTATGTGTTCCCTGCTTTAAGTCCTGCAATGGATAAGCTCTGCATATAGGATAAACTCTGAATTTTTAGGCAAGGCATACGAGCTCCCCATGATCCATCCCTGGTCTGAAAGGCAATAAATGCACCATTTCCACCTCTTCCAGCAATCCAGCCTTCCTCCCCGGCTGCAGCTGTGGGCACATGACCCAAACTGGGCTGTCACAAAACTTGCGACCATCCACGTGGATTGGCAAAGAAGATGGCATATGCCCCAAAGTGGTTCCTCAGATTTATCTCCTAGATATTTCTACCCCTGCCAGGAAAGTAGCAGAGAAAGAAGAAACTGTACAGAGGAGAGTAGAAACGAGAAGTGAAGGGCGTCCCGATGTTCAGATCCCTGATTACAGTCGTCTCTGAAGCCACCCTCCACCCACACTCCCTCTTCTGTTCTTCCATCTAGTGATGGGGGCGGTGAACTTCCTGTTTTCGCTTAAGCTGCCACACTAGAGAACTGTCACTTGTGAATAAACAATTGTGACGACTGCAACTGCCACTTCTCACCCTCACGCTGGCTTCAGTCCTCGGTCACCTTTTCGAGGATCTGCTTCATGCCCGTAAATGCAGTATTATCCCTGGATTCCTCTTTAAACCATCTGAGGCCAGAGGCAACCGCCTAGCATCCTCTTTTTCCTTCAAGAATTTCATCCTCATCCTGTTTGCCTTCCTGAATCCCACCAGGTGGCCTGTCAAGAGCTTGAGGACTTGACGGTGGGAGCCCTGACAGGTGCAGACAGCACCAGACAGATAAAACTTGTCGGACAAAGCAGCTCCTGGCGGGACGGCCACTTCTAAAACAAGTAAAAGGCTGTCCAATGAGAGTCTCCTGGAAAGGAAAAAAGGTTTACATTTATGAAAGCTGACTCCTAAAAGCCCCAAAGCACGGGCAGTAAATACTCATTAGCACTTGGTGATACTGACGAAATACTCCAGTCAGAAGGCCTGAACGTTTGTTCAACCGAGTCCTTGGGCAAATCAACGAGCCTTGCTGAGTTTCAGCTTTCCTTTTCTGTTACTGGGTATTAACGCCTCATCTGGCTAATGGGTGTGTGAAGATGAAACACTTAATGAACAGGTAAAAGCTGAAGACTGGATACAATTTTATCAATACGAGAATCCTGTGAACATAATACCTTAAACCAAAGGAGCGAGTCCCAGATAATAGACCGTCAGACGCTGACACAGGCTACTGGGACCAGGAACTCTTCTCCCCGGGTCTTCTCCGTTCACGCTAAACAGGGGCAACATTGTCTGTTCACCTACCTATCCACACCGCCCCAAGTTAAACTAGTATGACCTTCCAAATAATTTAACTTTTCGAAGACAACAGGAAAAAATATCATTCTTGGTTTTCAAGATCTGGATTCAGTAAGTAATATAAATACACCACTTGGTGAAAACATGGCAATGTCACTCATACTGCTAGGAATTTAAGTAAGCGGGGAAAAAGTCTATTTGGGACACTTTTTTTTTTTTTTTTGCTGATACTGCAAGATTCAAGATAATTAGCTTTATAAAACAACATAGCAAGAGCTCCCAATTTCAGCATTGTGACAGGCCCATTGATGATAGCTGCTCAGGCAGAAACCAAATTGGGGAGAATGACAGTTTAATATTCTAGTTCTCCTGAAGTGAAGGAAATATCCTTAGAAAGTTGAATCCATCCATCCTCTTTTAAGCAGAGGTCATTAGTCTTTTTCCTTTATTAAAATGAGCATAAAGCGAACATTCATAAATTGATTCTCTCTATTCGGCTGTGGTCTGCAACTCAGCTTCCATACATTTTAGCAGACATTTTCTGAGTCAGAATCTCCTGGCAACACTTTCAGAATGTAGCTCTGACCTTATGATTGTAAAAAATAAAAATAAAAATAAAAATAAAATAAAATAAAATAAAATAAAATAAAATAAAAATAAAAATAAAAAAATAAAAACAGCTTCAACCTGGTAAAAAATGGAAAATGTAGTTACTGTCTGCATATGAATGTAAGAGAATGGCAATGGCCCTTTTTTGCCACTAATTTCTAAGATTTGCAGATTTCACGGAAGAGTAAGTAGCCATTCAGTGCAAATGTAAAGCCACATAATCAACAGTCTCATTTCTTGCTACTTCCGTGCATTCCTGTGGTAGTGAGCACCTGTAGTCCACAAGGCACTGAGGTGGAAATGGACAGAAGACACCACAGCACTACATTCAAAGACCCATCACACTCACGACGGGAAAAGGCGCTACACTTCCTTGTCCTGAGCCTGACTTCTCGTTAGGTGTCTGACCTTGGGTAAGACGCTTTTCTCGGGTCATCTGTTCATCTAGCACTTGCTTTACTGTAGGCTGCCCATTGGCCAGAAACAAGACAGACTGGGGAAGGGTTGAGCCTTCATGGAGCTGATGTCAGGGTGGGTCAGACCTACAGTGAAGAACTGAACCTAGAGATAAATACATATACAGACCATGCAGAGTGTAAGAAGAACTTGATGGGAGAGAATATTTAAGACTCTGGAACCCGGCTGAGGTTGCAAAGCCCCGAAGGCTTCCCTGAGGAAGTGCAAGCTAATCTGGCAGCCCGACGAAGACAGAGCCAAACGGAGAATGAAGCGGGTTTGAGGAGCACGAGGTTGATGTGGCTATAGCACAAGGACCCGCAGGAAGAAGGGTAAGGGTGGGAACTGAAGAGCTGCCTGCAGCCCACAGCCCAGAAAGCCGCATGGACGTGTCAAGATTGTGGTATTTATCCTAAATGACATGAAACATCGCTGAAGGATGCTAAGCAACTGAATGACACGATCAAATGTGTGTTTTTAAAGGTCACTTGGGCTGAGGTGGAGTGAGTGGGCTGGCAGAAAACGAGGCAGCAGTTACAAGCCACAGTCGAGATGTCCACACAGAGAGGCGGGCAGGACTCCCACAACCACGGCACTGAACGACAGGAAAAGGCATGACGTGCCCTGCAGCCCAACACCACTTACATACCAGTGGCTCGACTGGCACACACAGGAATCAACGGCTGTAGATTAACCCCCTTCCAAGGGTTGCTCTTGAAAGGCTGCGCAGGAACAGGATCAACGGGTGGGTTGCAAGGGCCTATGTAGCTGGGTGAAACAGAAGGAAGGCCACATACGGACCAGGGGTGACAGCGAGCTGGGACCCGCTGAGTGTGAGCAGTCCTGGATCCGAGTTCCAGTCCGGGCATGCTCTTAGGGAGTAGCATTTGAGATGAATCTTAGTGGAGTAAGTAGGGTTTAAACAGAAAGGAAGGAAAGTGTTATTTCAGACACAAAGCAAATATTTGCCAACTACAGAGAATGTTTGAGCAGAGGGGCTCAGTTTAGTTTGGCTGGAATATAATTATAAAACAAAGCAAGGGGAGGAGAAAGACTGTAAAAATAGGTCGGGTCTAGATACTGTTAACTTTGCATGCCCTAAGGAGGTGAACTTCTCTTTAGTAAAAAATTTTGCAAGACTGATTTTAAGCAGGAAAGAGATGGGAAATAGGAGCATCTGGTAGATTTAAAAACCATGTAGAACAGATGGAGTGGGGCGAAGAAGGTGGAGGAACCAGAAGCAGAGAGAGCAGGGCACACAGGGCACACACAGTGGTACGGACTTAAGCAGACAGAAATCTACCCAGAAGTCCAGGATAAAAGACCGTGAGGACTCTACTATGCACTTCCGGGAAGAAAGGTCAGAGTCAGAAGCGAGAGTGTGGGCTGAGGTCATGGGCCTCACCGGGAAGAGCACAGGAAGTGCAGCAAGGAAGAGGATGATGTGGACGAACTCCGGAAATTACAGACAATCCAGTAAACCGAGGTCTGTTTATCAGAAATTTAAAACAAGTAGCTAGAAATTCTATTTTATTATTTATTTAATGTTTATTTTTGAGAGAGAGAGACACAGCACAAGCAGGGGAGGGACAGAGAGAGAGAGGGAGACGCAGAATCAGAAGCAGGCTCCAGGCTCCGAGCTGTCAGCACAGAGTCCTACGCGTGGCTCGAACCCATGAACCGCGAGATCATGACCTGAGCCGAAGTCGGATGCTTAATCTACTGAGCCACCCAGGCATCCTACAAATTCAATTTTAAACCCCTTCACTCTAGAGCACTAGCCGAATGTGCAGGCAGATGTATTAAGAAGGAAATGGGGATACAAGATCAGAGTCACTGACACGGAGATGGACCAGACAGATGCGAGAGGGACCAAGCGGCCAGACCTTTGGAAAAACAACCCAGGTGGGCAGGAACCGGCACTGATATAATGCGCTGCATAATTCTCATCAGTGTCTCCATGTAATAGGTATTATTTTAGCGCCTGGTAAGTACAGAACGATACCAGGAGCTGGGGATACAGCCGTGGAGAACAGAACACAGTCCCTATTCTTGTCAGTCTTTCAGTGGGAGGTTTTTACATTCAGTATTAACAGAGCAATCACTAAGTGCAGATGACTGGGGATGGGCTGATGAGAAAGACGCACCCCTTGCTGTGTGGTGGGTCCAAGGAGAGGGTCAGAGACACCCAGAACAAGGAGATTCCACAGGGGCTACTGGACCTGGCTCTTGAGGAACGACTAGGAGTCCACCAGAGTGCAACCATACGAACTATCAGCCCCTTGACTTCTGATCTCCAGTGTGGATGGCCAAGTCAACAATACACAGGAAAGGGGTGCTTCTCTGGGGATAGTCTGAACTACTCGGCAAGATGGGAAAAGTCCAGCTTGGTCATCCCGTCCATCTGTGTGCTCCTCACCCCAACTTCAGGGCTTCCTTTGAAATGTGTCCTTTTATTTCCCTCTAGACAGAAGAACCCAAGTATTCCTTGGGCATATTGGCCCTCTGGGCTGTGGTGTGTGTGCCAAACAAAATGCACAGCTTCTAACACGTTATGACTAATTCAGGCAAACGTATTCTCTAAAGAGAAGTCTTCACGTCACTGTGTCTACAAGGTGGATTTGGTAAACAGGTGAAAACAAAGATTCTCTGTCCATGAGATTTTTCAACAATGTTAGAAAGGGGACTCTCTTTGGCAAAAGGGCTTTCACTTTCACCAACACCAGTGAATATAAATAATAAGCAAAATATTTTCATTTACATTCCCAGTGTTTGATATTAATATACTCGAAGGGATTTAAAATTTAGCTGAGAGTAAAACCAACACCCAACATGTTGAAAGTTCATTATCATTCCCCAAATTAAGTGCTTTGGTTTTCAGAGCATGCACTGTGCCTAAGAAAATGGGCATTTTATTTTCTGTTTAATTGTCTGCTGTTTCCTGTCGATCAGTGTCAGTAGTTTGTCAAAAAATAGTGAAGGATGCCCTGATTTGGTATCCATGCAAACAGGATTCAATTATCTCCAATGAGTTTGCAAAACTTGCATAAGTCATTAATTTAAAAAACACGAGAATTAACACAGGGGGATTTGGAGCTGATGTCAAAGACATTTTAAAATTACTCCCATTTAAACTTTGATTATTGGGGCACCTGGGTGGCGCAGTCGGTTAAGCGTCCGACTTCAGCCAGGTCACGATCTCGCGGTCCATGAGTTCGAGCCCTGCGTCAGGCTCTGGGCTGATGGCTCGGAGCCTGGAGCCTGTTTCCGAATCTGTGTCTCCCTCTCTGTCTGCCCCTCCCCCGTTCATGCTCTGTCTCTCTCTGTCCCAAAAATAAATAAACGTTGGGAAAAAAAATTAAAAAAAAAATTTTTAAACTTTGATTATTAACACTGAGAAAATGCCTAGTACAGCCAATTTTTACTACTACAAACAATAACTTACATAATAAAAACACAACTGGCAAACTCCATTATCTTAGCTATAGCGTAATTTCGTCTAAAAGTTAACAGTTCTTTAGGTTAAAATATGACTATTTTGGACAGCCAATATGACCCAAACTAACTCTGCAGCAGAGTATACATCAATGATCTCACAAAGGGCTTACTTCCCTCATATTACGTATGTGAACACAGATAGAGGCTCCCTCTCCACATGCATGGGGAAATTTCTTCCAGCAAATGGTAAGTTTTAGTTGCACCTTACCCAGAACTCACACAATGATTTATTTTAAGCTGTCGAATATTTTTTTAATTATTCATTTGATAGTGCCTAATTGATCATCCATTAAATACAAGGTCCTATAAAAGGCAGAGAGTATTAAAACATGTCAGCAGTCCATGGACTGGATAAGCTCATAATGTAGTAGAATAAATTTTATTTTGATTGACAATAATACAATCACTATAGCGAATAGATCATTTATGACAGGCGAGCCTCTGTGTGAAGTGCTTTATTTCTTTTATAGATGGGATAAATCATCACGATTACTGCACACTTTCTTTCCTCCCTTTTTCTCATTAACCCCCTTACATCAGGGTCCCTGCCCTACTCTCCCCTAAAAACGCTCCTGTCTGTATGAACAAGAACCTCCACTTTGCCAAATGCACTGGTCAACTGTCAAAACCTAGCGGCAGCGAATGACACAGCTGGGAACACCCTCTGTTGTGAAAATGCTTTCTTCGCGATCCTCCTGACTTTTCTGCCATGCTCTGGCTGAGTCTCCTTGACCTCTCTGACTACTCGATCTTCAGATGATGCGGGTATCAGTTCGGAGACGCTCTCTTTGCTCTCTTCCTATAGCCACTGTCTTAATTTTACTGATTCTTATAGCTTGACACACTACGCACACACACACACACGTGCGCACGTGCGGATGACTCTCAAAGGCTTACCTCCACTCCCGAACGCCAGGCTTGCACACCGCCTTTGTATGTAACACGCCCCCTTTCACGTCTAACAGAACCCTCAAGCTGACGTCCGCACCCAGCGTCCCACCAGCCCCCTCCAAGAAGCCCTCCCAAGGGTCTCTCCACTCTCAGCGAGGGACAACCTCTTTTCCCTGCTCAGATGAGTACCTTGGAAACACCCTTGGCCCCAGCACTTCTCTCAAACTTCACATCCAATCTGTGAGCACTATGGGCCTCTAACACCACTTCTAACATCCGAACCACTGTTACCTCATCGGCTTCTACACACCTGCTCTGGAACAGCATCAAGTTCCCCCAGGATTCCCGTGATCTCACTCCACTTCCGTGTCCATTCCCTAGCTGCTACGTTCTGTCTCCACATCGGTCACAAAAGTTAACAGTTGTCCTTTTAAAATTCAGTCAAATGATGTTGCTCATCTACTTAAAAGCACCAAATGGCTCCAGAGTTTATTCCGTTAAAGTCGAAGAGCTAACAAGAGTTCAGCTTCTGCAGCTCACCAAGCTCCAGCCTTCTCCAACCTTCTCCAACCTGGTATCAGGTGCACCCGACCCACGCTCGTGGCCAGGCTCCCTCCACTCCTTCCTGCCTCCAGCCCTCTGCTCAACGTCGGGCTGGGCCAGGGTCAAAGATAAAGAAGGCCAGCACAACTTAAAGCAAAAGGCATATTTCAACCAGTGGCGTCCTGTACTGTGGCCGTAGGAAAGGTGTCCTGAGTGAGCTGACCTCAACTTGGACGTGCAGAGGTGGCTGGACATTTGAAAAGGAGAATGAGGGGAAAGGGGGAGAGCTGAGTAGGCCTCAGCAGAAAAATTACAGGGAAGTGAAAAGTTACAAAAAGCAAGAAGGACAGGTTGGCCCACGTGACAGCCATCTGGGTTTGCTAAGTGGCGCTTACTGAAGTTAGCCTCGTACGTCCCATGGAGACTGGGAGACGCGCCCAATCTTCAGGTGTTGAGGGGAACAGCAGGCAACTGTTTTAGTAGCCTTGAGTTTTCCCAGGCAGGCACTTCATCCTTGAGGCTGTTAGAAACTATGTTCAGTGTTTCCCTCAAGCTTTTAGAGGTCAAGGTTGAGGCCTCGTCAAAAGGGGGCTCGGCGGAGCCTGGCTACCTCACTTGAGTCAGGGCGAGAATCTGGCCGCCCGACGGGTCTTTTCCAGGGATGGCTGTTGGGCACTGCTGAGGCAGGACACTTACAGACACTCTGCCCCCCGCGCCCATACCTGGACCTCTCTCAAGGATGGGGAGATCCCCTCCTTATCTTCCAGCCACTTGGAGGCCAAGGCCCTGCATTTTCAGGTGTGTACTGTGTGTTTGTGTTTGGTTGTTTCAGGAGGGAGGGTCGGTCCGCTTCCTACTAGTGCCCCTTGTCTGCAAGTGGGAGTTCTGTTCCTTGTTCTCGAGTTTCTTCCACCTGCCACACACACAGCTGCTCCCGCCGTCTTTCCGCTGGCCGTGTGCCTGTGTGTTTCCATCCTCTGGTGCTTCACTTCTCTGTGTCTGCGTATTGAAAACCTGGGTTCTTGCGGTCCGTGTGAAGCAGTCTCCTAGTTCTCTCCTCCAATTTCACAATCCTTACTTCGTAACTGAAATGTTTTAAACCTCGTTGATGTGTTTGAAAGTACACTCAACCATTTTTTCGAGCCACTTTCTGCTTCCTCTGGGCGCCCTCTGTGCTTTCACATTTTTGTTTCTCCCTAGTTTTGACTTGATTTTTACTTAATCGTTCCCTTTCATCTCCAATACTGGCTTAGTAGTTAGACCACAGCCTCATTTTTCTTTTTTAGTTGTTGTATTACGGTTTACAGTAGACATCGTTGGTTTATCACTATTCAACTTTTTAAAGAAATTACTGCCTTATTCACAATATAGGCAACATTTCCTATTTCCATCTGCCACTGTTTTTCTTGTGTTGCCACATCATTTATTTTTATACATTAAAATACCGCATTATTTTGTTACTATTTACACTTTGAACAATAACATGTCGTTTAGAGTCATTAGAGGTAGGGAAGATGTCTTTTATAAGCTTTTTAACCATCTTTGGAAGCTCCAAGTATCTGGTACCATATTCCTTCTGCCTGAAGACCGCCCCTTTAACAAGTCCAGTATGCAAGTTTGCTGACCATTCTATCATTTATTTTTTTGTCTCAGAAACTATTTCACCTCTATTCCTAAATAACTGATAGACTTGATTTTTAGAAGTTTTATATTTAAAGAAAAGTTGTAAAACTACTACAAGGAGTCCCTACATATCCTACAGTTTCTCCTAAGTAACATCTTGCATTGGGGTGGTGTATCTGCTTCAGCTGATGAACCAGCGCTGACGTGACGTTATTAGACAGAGTCCACAGTTTGCTCCTATTTTCTTGGTTTTTATCCAAAGCTCTTCTCCGTTCCAGGATTCATTCCAAAACACCACACTGCATGTAGTTGTTTTGTTTCCTTAGGCTCCTCTTGGTTCTGATGGTTTTTCAGATTTTTGTTTTTGATGACCTTGAAGGTTTCTACAAGTACTGGTCCTTTTTTTTCTATAGGAAATGAAAACACTTTTCTTTGAGCATACACATACTACAAACACACACCTCACACACAGACACATATACATGTTATGAAGAAATTAGTTCCGATATTTGAATACGAGAAGGAATGTTCTTATTCGATTGAAACAAGCAGAAAATTATTCATCGTATGGTTGGCAGAACACACATTAGAGTAAAAAAGATAATATATGTTGGGGGATATAAATTTTCTTTAATAATGCAATCAGAGAAATTGAGAGTTATGCCTTTCGGTGTTCCTTACATAATCACTACTACTATATGCCAAGCTCTATATAAAGGATGCTAAACAATGTTTACCATTTAGTCATGGTATCTGCTCTCAAGTCATTTATATATAATCTACAAGGGGAGACATACATAAACAAGTAAGCGTAGCAGAGCATGGTGATTCCAAATTAGAAATTAAATAAAAATACAGTGACAACTCACTGAAGGAAGTAACCAACTTTATTTAAGATGGAACAATCAAAGAGATTAGTTATACTTAAGGTCTTGAATGATAAGGAGCAGGTCATTAGGCAAAAAGTAGATGAGAATTCAATGCAGAAGAGGCAGCTTGTACAGAGCGAAGCACAATGTGTTTGGGGAATCCTGGGTGCTTGGCTGGAACCATATTCATGAGTTTGGATTTTAACCTGTAGGCATTAGGAGGTACTGGGGTATTGGTCTCAGGAGGGAATTGCATAACTGATCTGCTATTCAGGAAGTCCACTTACAGAAGAGGATTAGGAAGTGAGAGATACTAGAAAGGAGAGCTCCTGGGAGTCACGTGCCCTATTCCAAGGAAAAGATGCAAAAAGTCTCAACGAGAGCCCGTGAAGACAAGTGAATTGCACAAGTGAAGACACACATGAAAGTTCCCGAGAAGGTGGAAATGACAGGACTCAGCACTGTTTTATGTGATGCTGGAAATCATCTAAGATAATGCTGCCTCAAGCAGAACCCTTGGTGGCTCTAGCGATCAACAAAGGGGGTGGAGAGGTAACAGGGGAGGGGCAGATGCAAGGAAGATAATAATGAGTCTGCTTTTTGATACGTGAAACACTCAGCTCACGCGGGGCTGACTCCATAGGAATCGGAAGAGTAGGTGCAAAATCTGTATGAAACATGGCGTGTTGAACTTTCACACGAGAAACGTACTTCACTCCCTTCTCGGATGTGCTCACACTCTCCTCCTTAGCTCAGTTTACTGAGCATCAGCAGTGAGCAGCTGGTGCCTGGCTGCAGTCCGAATGCTGTTGGATGGTCAGAGGAGGAAGACACAACAGCACAGAGGGAAGTTATTTCTTTAATTTTTTTTCAGGTGTTTATTTCTTTTTGAGAAACGGAGACAGAGAGCAAGTTGGGGAGGGGCACAGACAGAGAGGGAGACAGAGAATCTGAAGCAGGCTCCAGGCTCTGAGGTGTCAGCACAGAGCCTGATGCGGGGCTTGAACTCTCAAACCGTAAGATCATGACCTGAGCCAAAGTCGGACGCCTAACCGACTGAGCCACCCGGGCGCCCGGAGAAGACATTTTCACAGCACTGTTCTCCCTTCCAAGTTGGAGAAGGAAAATTACAGCTACCCTCTATTCATTCATTTCTCCTACTTTCATCCAGCAGTGACGCGGAAGCTGTAAGGAGCAGGGAGTCGGGACCCGGTGCCAGATGGATGTTCTAGATGAACGTTCAGCAGGTGCGCTACAGCCATGGAAGCTGGGGCTTCAGACCATCTGCTCCTCTCCCAGGCAGGAAGCGGGTACGCAACCTGCAGGCCTGGGTGGACAGGTCCCTCGACTGAAGGTCCCTTTTCAATGTCAGTCTGTGGTGGTTGTGACCTCAACTTCCGGCCAGCGTCCCCCTGCCACAAATCTGAGATTCCCGACCCCTGCTCTGTCCCAGTCTTTCCGTTCCTGTAAATTCCCAATGTTCTGCTTTCTGCTTTCTCTGTGTGTCGTCCTTCCTTGATTCGGCCCCAAGGTTTGTGCGTGCTCACCCACGCCCCTGACCCTGACCTGTCCTTCAATGCTCAGGGACTGTCGGAAGGGACAGGTGCCCTCGGAACCAGCTCCTCACTCAGCCCCACCCCTCATGCCCGCCGCGGTGCCTGCCGTTACAGAGGCCAACATCAAGGGGCAGGAAAGAGGAGGGATGTGGATGCAATAGTGTTGCCGGCTGGAGCCACAGTTCCCTCTGGAAGACTTTCCAATGTTACTTCTCACGTCCCCCATGGAAGTACTCAGGCCCACTTCTCTAACATGAAATTGTGGAGAAAACGCAATCTGATGCTGCCTCTGAAAGGAATTATCTGTAGAGGTCAGGGCATGAGTTGAGAGAAACTGGACTGCCCCCTCCCTGGCAATACCAGGGGGATACTTTCGAAGTTACATTGATAAAACTGGAGACAAAATGCAGAAAGTCATGAAACCCACAGGTCTGATTCAGTACAGGAACGTCCTGAGAACCACCCATGGGTGTACATTACGTTACATTACGTGACTAGTTAAGTTATACCTTACCTGCTGAACGCACACGCAATGCAGGATATTAGCTGCCACTCAAACACTGTTCGCTCTCTGTCCGCCACGTGCAGCTTTTCCTAAAGTATCTGGTTTTCCTGGAGTTCCTCTTCCCTAATTTTACTCCCAGTTATACACCAGATGCAACGGTTAATCAACATTTGGTAAGTCATATGCGTTTTCAGAAACATACATAATTCACATGCTGGTGTTACGAAGTGTTGAGGCACTGAATATTTTTAGCAGCAGCATATGATTTTTAAAGCATGCTCTTATCTAAAAAATAGATTCTCACATAATTTGTCAGAATCATCAGAGTAAACATTACTACTCCCATCCTGAATGAAGATACAAAGGCACGTAACAGCTCATGCCAATGGTTACAAGCATTCCACAGTTCACGGGAAATTACGTACCCTGGCACTATTCCACTTTCCTGTATCATTTTTCTGGTTATTTATATTCCTTGCACTTCCTTTCCTATGTTTCATCACTACCACACAGTATATCCACCTTGCCTTATTTCTGGGTATCTCCCCACACGCATGGGAGCGTCACATGAGCTCCACCCGTACGGAGATTTCGCTGCTTTGCTTCCTTTGTGTTTGCTGATTCAAGAGCAATGCTTGCCACAGAGTGGGCACACAAGACACATTTACTGGATGGATTAACAGGAAAATTGAAAGAGAACTTATCATTAGTAATAACGGACACACCAAATGGTGGACAAAAGGCTTGAAAACTGAGGCTCGCATCTACGGAGCACTTAACACCAAGCACTGTGCGCGCACACAAGCACGATCTGACGGAGTTTGTCACAGCGGGGAAGGGAAACTCTGCTCCCCGCTGAGACTCTGTGCGTCTCAGTCCCAAGTCCACACTTGCTACCTCCGTGCCCTCAGAAAAGTCACAGAATCTTTCTGAGTTTCAATTCTTACATTGCAAGACAGGGCCGGTAAAAGCATGACCTAAAAACTTGTGTAAGGACAAAACGCTGCAAATCTGTCGTAAATGCTCAGTTAAATGATGCTAAGTTAGGTCATGGTAATTCTCACCACAACCCAACGTGCTACGGGGAATGTGCAGTGCAGCGCAAGTTAGGAAACTTGCTGCACCCTGTGGGGCAAACTCTAACCTCAGATCACCCTGACACCACAGCTCGCGTTGCCAACCTCACCAATACGCAGCCATTGGGAAAACAACTTTTAAATCAGAACAAAGTATCTTCTGTGATCACAGCAAGAAGCACATTCTATTCCACTAACATCTTACTTAAAAGTTATACATAATTTACTCCATTTTTAAATTGATGTTTTGTGTGTTGAAAAAAATCTGAGTTTTACAAGCGCAGAAGTGATCGTAATACAGTATATTCAAGAACATGGTTTAAAGTCTGTCATTGCACAGTGCCTGTGTGGCAGCAAATAGTTATTGAAATAAGTTGGCTTCCTACTGGAACTTAAAACTAGCTGTATTAAACAGAAATTTCCATTGAAATGTATTTTCTATTTAGGGTTTCACCAGTGTGTAATCTGTGCTCACACAACAGGAATTTAGATCTTAGGTGAGTTTTAAAAGGACATACCAGACACAGAGAACATAGTGCAATACATCAGTTGCACACACGTTGACCGTGATTTGGGTTAATTCTCTAATTTTACTCCCTGCCCTTCGTCTCACCTTCCTCTGCCCTCTCTCTTTCTCTCTTTCATTCTTTAGCTTATCAGTTTGTGAACACACAGATATAGAAACTTGGGAATCTGTACGCGAATGACTATTGACAATACTTATCCTCAGAGTTTCTTTGTAACAATGATGGATAAGGAATCATTGTGAAATAAATGCAATACAGGACATACTTATGTGTGGACACAGACACACTCATGGAGGTTTGTAGGGAAAGAAAGAAAGAAAAGGACAGGGAGAAAGAGAGAGAGGGTTGGGGAGAGAGGGAGGGAAAGGAGAGAGAGAGAGAGAGAGAGAGAGAGAGAAGTCTAGCAAGCCAGGACAGTAGAGCTGCTAGGGCTGAATTCTCTGGGGGAAGACATTTGTTGGGCATGTTTTCTGGAAGCCTGTAGCCTAGCTGCCCGGAATAAATATACTTGGCTATTCCCTTTTCCTTTCCCCATAATAGGGTCAGTGGGGTGAGCTCTTATTTATAGAGCAAAACGGTTCCAGGAAATTGGGTAGGTGGTTACAGGGCAGTCTGTTTGTGACCTGAGTCAAAGGTTTCACACTATCCTCTTGAACAGAGAGAGAGAGAGAGAGAGAGATTTCTTGCATTATTTCTTCCTACCTATATCCTCCTAACAAAAATTTGATGTTTCTTTTCCCTTGATCTATATTCTGATTTGAATCAAATGTTGATGCATGTTTTTATAAATTCAAGCAATTCTCATATGTGCTTTTTTAAAGGAATGTTTATGTAGCTAACTGATTTGCACGTGTTACTAATCATCACAATAAATTAACTGCCAGAAACCACTCATATATAATACATGCCAGTAAAGCAAGACGTTTTTTGAATGAAATAAAATCTCAACAATCCAAAACACTTTAATAGTGGCTTATGTCACACTGGAAGACTGTGTGAGTGTGTTTACACACGCTGCTCACATACACATATACACACACATATACTTAGGCACACACACACATATATAGACATAAGTGTGTACGTGTGTTCATCCAAAGCCCTGAGACTACGATCATCTGTTGACTGAATTCATCATGCATGTTGTTGTACCTCTAATTCTAAAATCTCAACATAACTGAGATACAATAAACAAGACGGTAAACAACAGTGGGATGGCACTAAATGCCCGTGCATGGCATTCTAGAAAGATCTGGTTCCACTCTGAGCCAGTATCGCATATAGGTAATCTGTAGGTGGAAAATTCAATCCCAGAAAGAAACATGAAATTTGACATAAGAAAGATATGAAAACGATCCACTTATCACTGGTATATTTACAAATCTATTTATGTATAAATGCAACACATGAGACATATTACACATGCCTGACATGCTGTTTTCATTCAATAATTCTACTCAGAGGAGGATTTCACAGCAGGATTTCACAGCAGGAGCACAGTACTGTGAGTCAGATGAGGCTCCAGTCCCACTTTAACACGGTTAATTACATAACTTTGGGCGATTTATTTAATCTATCCAATCTCTTGTTTTATCTTCCGGAAAATGATACTAATAATGCCAGCCTCACAGAATCACTTTAGAAGAGAAATATCGTATATAAACAATTACTATCTGGTCACAAAGTGTCCCTTCCACCATCAGTATCATCATGATAATCATTACCACCATCACCATCCCTATTAGAGAGATTTTTTTTTTTTTTTACTTGTAAATTTTTTTTAGATTAGGTAGAGTCAGAAATCAGCTAAGGATGAAGAATACCAAAACTGAGCCACCGAACGAGGGCATTACTAGGAATCAAGATTAAGCTGCCATGCCAGAGGCAGAAACATGCGGAGATTGGGACATAATTAAGGCAAGGAGGTAAGTAAAGGAAGACGAGAAATATGGATGAACAGTGCCGGAGAACACAAAGAGCAAAGAAAGAGGGGAGTCCACAGAGAGCAGGCAGAGGGCTTTGGGGTCAGAAGGACTTACATGTCGCAAGCCCAAGTCTTCAGGGACTATACTTCTCTTTTCCTTGGTTCAGGCACGTATCTCCAAGTTCTCTGCTTTCTCAACAGCTAAGTAATTTTTTGGACTTGGGAATATGAATTTACAGGAAGAGCTGAAAAGTTATTTCCAGGAAATGGAAATGTACTGTAATGAGTGAATGCAACTTACTCAGTAGTGTTCTAATAGTTACATTACAATGGTCATATGTAAACTCTAATTTCTAGTACTTAAGCTTTGTATGTCAAAGAGAAGTGTTCATTTAATTAATACATATATATATATATATATATATACATATACATACACACATATATAAGAAAATGCCTCACTTCTCACTGGTGTATTCACATTGCTCAATTTATATGCAAATATAACATCTGAAACTTGCATAACTTTATATGTATGATATCACGCATAAAATATTCCTTGAAAAGAACTCTACAGCCCATCTTTCTACTGACAACATGGAGTAGAGCAGGTAGTTCCTCGTGAACACAAAGATACTGGTAGGGTTCCTACTCCCAAACACCAAATCCTTTGGTGCCAAAGTATTTAGATAGTTCTAAGCTGGCCGAAAAATGGTCACAGCTTCCTTTTGAGTTAATCCGTAGGACGCTATTTCTATCATGTTTTCATTATAAAAAATTAACACTGGAGGGGTGCATGGGTGGCTCAGTTGGCTAAGCTTCTGACTTTGACTCGGGTCATGATCTCACAGTCATGTCAGCTGTGCTGACAGCTCAGAGCCTGGGGCCTGCTTCGGATTCTGGGTCTCCCTCTCTCTGCCTCTCCCCCACTCACTCTCTGTCTCTCAAAAAATAAAGGTTAAAATAAACACATACATACATACATACATACCTTAACACTGGGCCAGGCACTTTACTGGTATATGATAAAGGAAGAAATGAATCCCCAACATCAGAGGAAGACACAATTCAGCCAAGCAAAGAATTTTTCCTTTTTCTGTCCATCTCTCCTTTAAAAGTGTAAATGGTACAAAGTTGTTTTTGTCTACTACTTGTACCTTCCTTGTGAAGCATATTTAATGGAAGATGAGACTGACTGGAAAAGGCAATCTACTCAACACCCATCAACACTGATTAGCCTGCTTAATTGGCACCTTCCTTCCCACGGAGAGTATTAAGTCTCATACAAAATGACTTATTATTTTCATTAAATACCGGTGATTATGTCTATAAACAGGCTTCCTCTGGTAATAAAAGGATATCAGAACTCCCAAGAACTCAAGGCCGCTACTTTTATTAAATGGAACTGACTGCAGTGATCTATTTATAGATTTATCCATGATTATAAATTGTTTAAAAGCTTTGTTCAAATCACAAAACCATGAAAATAAGTCATCTCAAGATTCACTTATACCTTGGAAGAAAATAAACATGCTGAAGACTGTACAATATTTGGAATGAAAATAATCACTAGGAATCATCTGCCTCTTACTCAACCAGAAAAATACTTTTTAAAAAAATTTTTTAACGTTTATTCATTTTTGAGAGACAGAGAGAAACAGAACATGAGCGGGGAAGGGGCAGAGAGAGGGAGACACAGACTCTGAAACAGGCTCCAGACTCAGAGCTGTCAGCATGCAGCCCGACACGGGGCTTGAACCCACAGACTGTGAGATCCTGACCTGAGCTGAAGTCAGACGCTCAACCGACTGAGCCACCCAGGCGCCCCAAAAAATATTTTTTTAAGTCAAAAAATATTGAGCAATAGCATCCTGATATCATATTCCTTTCTCAACGGAATACTACACCACATTGAACTTCTGTTAATTTTACAGAAAGATAGGCTGATGTGAAAAGACACTCGGGTGCTCGCATTGAGAGGAGATGAAGTTGCAATGACTTCTTGATAGTGAACTGGCACCCTCTTTCACAGTATTAAAAGGTATCATATATAGGAAAACAACATGCTTTGAAAGATGGCGTTCCTCTTGCGAAACCACCAAAATAACATGAAGTAATGGATACGATTATATTTTCACGTCTTTGCTTTGAAATTTGAAAATCCCGGGGTGCCTGGGTGGCTCAGTCGGTTAGGCATCCGGCTTCGGCTCAGGTCACGATCTCGCGGTCCGTGAGTTCAAGCCCCGCATCAGGCTCTGTGCTGACAGCTCAGAGCCTGGAGCCTGTTTCAGATTCTGTGTCTCCCTCTCTCTGACCCTCCCCCATTCATGCTGTGTCTCTCCCTGTCTCAAAAATAAATAAACGTTAAAAAAAAATTTTTTTTAAGAGATTTGAAAATCCCAAGTCATAAATGACTTGTAAATAATTAATCTGGAAATCTGTTCAGCTCCCACAGCACATGCAAAAGAAATGTACCTTGTTTTGAAAGCAAAACATATTCTGAGGTTGGACAAAAGTCTAACCCCGTAAGCAGCCTCATGCGTCACTGTGGGAAGCGTTACTCAGGGATGCATCACACAAATACATTGTTATCAAAACAGTGTTTATGAGATCTCCTTCGGCCCGGGTGTTCGTGTGCACAGGTTATTAAAAAGTCCAAGTGTCCAGCGGGCAAGTGGCTTAGTGAGCTGTGTCTGTTTTGCACGCTCCACAAATCACAGCAAGTCCACAAAGAAGTCAAGTGCTCACACCTGCACCCTGGGCCACGGCACAAGAGACATGCTCTGGCTGGAGGCTCCCGTTTAGGCGACTGAATGACAAAGGTGGAGTTTACACAGTATGGAGACTGAATGGCCCTTTCCACAAAGGCTGAAACGCGTCACCCTCTCCCAGAGTCCAGGCGACAGCACGAGGAACTTGCGCTCAGCAGCCTTGTGACAGAGTCTGCAGACGGACGGACACCTGTCCTCGTCAAGCGGCCTGGCAGCGAGCCTGCAGACTCACACACTCCCTGAAAGTATTTCGATGAAGGTCGCAAATATTTAGCTATCATTCATTTAGAGGTTAGCGGTATTCGCCTTTATTCATCTGGAGGAAATGATGAGCTGAATGGTACCTTAGTCAAGAGCTTCCTTCTTGTGCAATGTTGAAAAATGACCAAGTCGAATAAGAGCAAAGAATCTGCCTACAGTGAGGAGATGGCAGAAAACTTAACCTGATTAAGTTCATCTAGACTCATCTAAGATTAATCTAAAACCTTAATGTGGGGCGAGATTCTGGGGTATTTATTCAGCAGTATTGAAGGCTTCTGAGCTCAGCCTCTGGCTTTTCTCTGGAGGCCCAGAGGACAGCTGTGAATTACTGCTTCACCATTCACCCCCTTTAAGTACAGGGCTCTTGTGATGGTATTTGAAATCCCACCAAAAACATGAGCGTGCCCGCTAGCTGGGACAGCTCTAAGAAAAAACCAGGGATGTGAATGTTACAGAAAGAGCACAGGGCTGACATCCACAGTTACCTCAACTCACATGCCTACGAGCAAAAAGCAGATCCTCACAGAATTCCTACAGCGATGGTTCCGAACCATGCCACCGCGTCGGGATCACCCAGAACACGCATGGAAACTAGCCCTGTTCGGTCACCCTCCTCCCAGCAATTCTGCCCTAGGTCGCCTGGGGTTAGCACCACAGGAGCTAACACACCAGGAAAGCTCCCTGTAGGAGAGGGCGCTGGCTCTGAGCTTCCCTGGGCACCGCCCAGGGGAACAGGTTCTCGACCTTACAGAACACGGCGCGCACCTCAATGCCCTCAGCCTCCATTCTGCTTTCCGCCTTCTCGCCTTTTGTTCAGAAGACCTGAGAAACGTGGAATCCCATACAGTTTTGATCTTCCCTCATGATAATGTGCAATGATTTATGTACCTCAACAGTCTTCCCCGAAACAGAGCCAAAAGATTTTCTCATTGTTCTCTGCACTATCTGAATCTCTAAGTACCGAGTGGCAACTTTGCAACAGTGAGGGGTAACGTTAGAGGCAAAATACCCTGCTTTTCTCTGATGCATGATCTCAGCATTTAAATGCATCCACGTGGATGATTACACCTATTTCAGGTGGTCTGTATTCATTTCTTTTTTTTTTTTTTTAATTTTTTTTTTCAACGTTTATTTATTTTGGGGACAGAGAGAGACAGAGCATGAACGGGGGAGGGGCAGAGAGAGAGGGAGACACAGAATCGGAAACAGGCTCCAGGCTCTGAGCCATCAGCCCAGAGCCTGACGCGGGGCTCGAACTCACGGACCGCGAGATCGTGACCTGGCTGAAGTCGGACGCTGAACCGACTGCGCCACCCAGGCGCCCCGGTCTGTCTTCATTTCTTAAGGTTTCCTTCTATAAACCTTGTACGCATGCTTCATTAAAATACCCTCTGTTACAATGATTTGCTATAAAATCCTATACTTTATCTCTGGGCTGAGTGGTTGACGGAAGAAGGCTCCAATCATTGGAGGGACCTCTGCTCACCACTAAGAAATATCTGAAGAAGGCAGAGACATCGGATTTACTGTGAGAATTTTCTCTGGTAGAATACAAGAGTAGGACTGCCAAGGAATTTTTCCTATCAGCATAACTGCAGGAAATTGTATTGTCAGATAGTTCTTATCCACTGGGAAATAAACTCTCAGAATGTTCACATACAGCCTAAACGAGAGGGCATTTCTATGTGTGTGGACACTATGGGGAGTGCTATGTTTTCCGGGCATAGTGACTCTATTTTTATTAAAGGAATATCTAATGTTATCTTTGATAAAAAAAAAAAATCCTTCAGCATAAATGTAGTAACTGCCTTAAAATATTGGCTAATTCCAGTATCTGGGCTATCTCAAAGTTTTGATCCTTTGTCTTTCCTCTGGAGAAAATACGTTTTCTTATTCATACGACAAGCCAATGTGAATTAGACCACGGACACAGTGAATTTTTATTGTACAAAACTCTAATTTTTTTTTTATGTTTCCCCAAAGAGGGCTATTAATTCTTAAGCGGGCAGTTGATGGGGCTGACCGATAGCTGCACAAGCCGGTAGCCCTGTGCTGGACTCAGACTGCCCACCAGCTCTTATGGCCTCACTCAGCCGCTCCCTCCACAGCAGGTGCACAGTTCAAGAACTGGGCGTTCCGCTCTGGTGACATCCTTCCCGGGACTGACCCCTAACATTTCTGTGACCATGGTTGCCTCAACACTTACTCTCGGGTTTCCCGAGTCAAGAAAACTAGAGGTTTCTCTGGGCGTTTCAGATGGTCACCTTGGTGCTAAGCGGAGTGTGCCCTCAGACTAGTGGCCGCGAAAGGAGTAAACTCACTGAGCATGTCTCTCTTTCAGATGCCAACTGCACTTCAGTTTCCGTCTGCATGTGTGGACTGTCCTGTGGCTCTGGGTAGTTTTATTTTTTCCCACATTTTTAAAAACTGAGATATAAATGATTTATAACATGGTACTAATTGCAGCCATATGTCATGATTTGAGACGTATGAGCACGCGTGCTCTGCAAAGTGATCGCTACAGGAAGTCAACAGGTGTCCCCACTCATAGCCACAACTTTTTCTTCCTCATGATGAAAACTTACTCTCTTAACAATTTTTAAACATACAATATTCCCCCCCCCCCCCACTCCCAGATTTTACAGTAGTTTTCTGTGAGAAGTTTTGTTCCAATGGAGCTACCTTACCATTTCTGGAAGCTTATTTATAGTAAGGGTGTTGCTGGGCCAATTAATTGGCTAGCGAGAGGAGAGTCCGAGCATATAAAGAACTGGATTGGACCGAAATGAAATAAATTGAGTTTCAGCAGTCATATATCTCATTTGAGATCTTTTCAAAAGTTTCCCCATAAGAACTCTTGGGCAGTTTATCTGGGATTAATATTATCATGAATAGAAAACAAGCAATGGGATTTGGGACACTGTTATGGAGTAAAACTAATGATAAAATTCTTAGCCAAGACTGACCCTGTTAATAAGATGTATTCTTCTTTTTACCTTGGCATGCTTGTATACCAGGTTCACTTAAACCCTAGAAAGAAAAGGGCACCATCAGGCAGCTATTTTGAGGTAAGAACACAACCATCATTATATTAGCAGGATTATTAATATACTATTAATACAATATTCTCAATATAGTCCTTATATTATAAGGATTCTGAGTCACTTGTATCTGAAATGGACACTTTCCTGTTTGCCTTATAAGTAAGGTAAATTATCTTTTAACTTAATGGTATACAAATCTTATGACCTTACTCTTCAAAAAGAAAGCTAGAATCTTTCAAGAATTAAAAGAAAAGCAGATAAGTCTGCCCTATCAATAAATCCCATTGTCAGTATCTTCCTTAACACAATACTATTTTTTTTAAATCATACCCTCAGAAAATACAGAAAATAAAATAAAACATTACTTAAAATGGATAGGACACCAAAAAGAATTCTTAAAACTTTTAGGATTTTTATCTGGCCTTTGGGGCTATCTAACAGGCTCGACCAAACACTGCGCTAGTATCTTTTCCCGCTGCTGTTTTCCTTCTCAGGAATGTTCTAGTTACTTATTTTTGAGTGAAAATATTTCCCACAAGGGAAATGCCTGCACACTTAGACCACTGATGAGGACCAGCTTGTCCGGTCCTCGAATATAAAGTCCCTCAGCTGCTTTCTGCCAGAAACTTCACCCAGTCCTTGCCAAACAACAAAATTACAAGACCATCAGCTCATGAGGAAGTTAGCAATTCTGGACTCTTTAGATAATAGAAGAGATGTTGTGGAACAACATTTCTTGGAACATGACTTCCTCTGGGACATCAATAATGGCTTGCATTATATCCGGCGTGTGGTAGGAACAGCACTTTGGTCCCCCGCAGTACGAGACCTTCTCATTCATGGAGAAAGAGTCCAAGTGCATTCAGAGTCAGTTAGTGACCTAAGAGCCCCATGAATTGTGAGACCATGGTAACAACGTCCAGATACAAGGATGCATTTGATGATTTTCACTGTATTCGCTCGCTGCAAGGTATACAGTTAATCAAAAGTATGTTCTGGAACAAGAATATTACAAGTCAGGTCTTGAGCACTGTAAAGATTTTTCGGATAAAAGGGAAAGAGAAACAAACATTACTCTCTACTTGTTGTTCATTTATAGGAATAAATAAAGGCCAAAAAAAAAAAAAAAAAAAAGAAATCCCAGAGTGGAAGACTGATTACTAAGAGAACTCTAAATGTACAAGAGGAGGCTACACGGTCAAGAAGAAAACATCGATGAATATTCTATGCTAAGAGGTTTTTTCTTTTAAGAAAGTAACAGCAGTATAAACTTGAGCCTTGAGATTGAGTTGAGAATGTCCTGTCTTTGGTTCTGTGTCAGTGAAGAAGGGTTATGCTCTAGTAACAAGTGACCCCAATATGTCAGCAGCTGACAGCGAAGGTTTATTTCTGGCATCTATTACGTGTCTATACTGTGCTGGCTCTAACTCTGTTCCACGTGATTTCTCCACGGAGCCCTGGCTGATGGGGCAGTTTCTATTTTGAACATTGCTAATTCTCACAACAGGGCAGAATGGGGAATCACATGCTGGGTCTTAGAGCTTCTGCTTAGAAATGACAGATGTTATTTCTGCCTAGATGTCATTGGCCCAAGCGTGTCACGTGGTCATGCCTGAGAGCCACAGGTGGGAAAGGACATTCTCCGTCACTGAGGAGCACCTCCAGGAGAAACCGTGAATATGGATGAATATAAAATAGGCCACATATATCTAGTACCCTGTAATTTAACATCCTTTTGCTATGATGTAGTGTACCATTTTTAGGAAAAAAAGAACTAAAGATACCAATATTGAGGATTGTTGTGAAGATAAACTATGATGAGTAGTAACTGTCTGGAATAGGAACTGAGGCTCACAGATTACAATAATGTTTTATGATTATTCTCTTCTACTTACCTGTATTATGACCACATATTATCTGACAGACTTGGTTATAAAAACTCAGACAGAGGCAGCCTAAGACTTATTAGACTGTGTGGCTGGCAGACAGCACTGTTGTGAATTCAGTACCAAATCCAATGAAAATGCACATTTTTGACAATTAGACACTGTGAAAAAAATTTGCCTCAATATCTGTCCCTCAGATTGAAGCTTTTGGAGAGGAGGTTTATTTATTCACTGATTGATTCAATTTATTTATTGAGAAATAATTCATTCCCTGATGGGGAGAATTATGGAAAAGAATTGCGAAATTTAAGGTAATTGTTATGGGAAGTTATTGTGATCATTCCTAAGGGTTGAATTTGATCACCGTTGGCCTCAAGAAAAAGGTTCCCAAAAAAGCCTACGGCAGTGGGAAGCAGTCCCGTAGAGCCCATGTTCCTCCAATTCCCTCCAAGTTTAACTAAGTTCCTCCAGTTATTGAACAAGCACCAGGAAACACGGCCTCCCAACATTCAGGAATTCACATGACGTGGCCTGTGTTTGCCATCGCTGTTTCATCACTAAATGGAACGTTCTGCTAGATGCCCTGACAGTGGGTGCTAACTAGACTGAGTGCGCCTGGTTCACAATGACAGAGGACCCTAAAAGTAACATTGACGACTCTTCAAAGCATAACTTTCTGCCAAACTGTAACTGAACAAAATTCCACATTTCACTTTGTTAGGAGATGCGAGACACTGACTACAGCTCTCTCTCCATCACCTTTTCCTGACTCTGTGGAAGACAGTCCATGAAATTTACACTGGAACGGCCAATCTTTCACTAAATAGGGAGGAGTCTCTTGCGTCAACTACCTATGGCTACAGGACAGAATGTGTTTGAAGTAGCCGGGGAAAAATTGTATACCAAGGGGTTTTAATTATAAATGAGCTACACAGCAATCCTGGACACATCAATTACTTGATGCCATAGTCATAACCTACGTTTCCATCGTGTATGGATTACTGAGTGAGAAAACATTTATGTGTCCCTTCGTACATCAAGATTCGCTAGTGCATCTGACCAGTCACAGAGCGTGTGCAAACTTCTAATCTTTTAGGTCCACGTCTAGAAGCTACTTATTCAGAAAACACACACACACACACACACACACACACACACACACACCATAAACAAAACGATCTTTCAGAAACACCACATCTACAAAGGAGACAATCTTCCCTTTGAATTCTCAGCTATACCCTGCTATGTGTGTGTGGGTACGAATATATGTGTAGTGTGTGTACATGTTTATTTACTTTTACTTCTACTACCTGTAAGCTCATTGAAGACAGGAACTGTGTTTCTACAGGCACCAAGCTTGGGCCCCTGCATTTGTAAAGAAAAGCTTCATGAACTCTTATGACTCAAAACTAGAAAACCTGGTTCTTTCCTTCCAGGGACAGGTGAATACTTTTTTAAGTTTACTTATTTGAGAGAGAGAAAGTGAGAGAGAGAGAGAGAGAGAGAGAGAGAGAGAGAACACACATGACGGGGAGGAGGGACAGAGAGAAAGAGGGAGAGAGAATCCGGAGCAGGCTCAGTGCTGTTAGCACAGAGCGCAACATGGGGCTCGATCCCACAAACCTCAAGATTGTGACCTGAGCCAAAACCATGAGTGGGACACATAACTAACTGACTGAGCCACTTAGGTGCGCTAAAATAACATTCTACAACAAATTTAGAAACATAAGATAGCTCATGGTAACAGTTATATCTACTCAAGATCAATTATGAGCTGATGCTACAAACAGTATCTTAGTTGATTAATATTTTGTAGCTGAGATCTGTGTTCTATTTTTCACTCAACCACTAACAATGTGAAAGACCCCAGAAAAGTCATCCTACTGTAAATAAAAGGGAGCATGCCTATGGTATGCAAGCCAGCTAGATTCTATTAAGTCCATGTGCATTGTTTTGTTTAAACCTCACAACAACCATGATATATCCCACTTTTTATTTTCACTATCTCAATATGGAAACTGAGGTCAACCTAAGTTAAGTAACCTGCTCAAGTTCATAGAGCCAGGCTACGTCAGAACTCACAGAGAGGCAGTTAGGCGTCAGACACCGTGCCCCTAATCACTACGATGTGCACCCTCAGTGAACTTAGCATTTTCATTTATCATGAGGATCCAGAAGGTCTCTTTCAGCTCTAAAAAGTATGTAATTTCAGAATAATCACTGTAAGCATGATGAGTAATCTACTTCTTAATTCATTTGCAAACGAGACTCAATGACTAGCACAAACCCAAACTCAAGAATAAGCATGACCTTCAGGATAAATAATCCACCAAAAAGCAAAAAGTCCTCAACAATACAGCATAGTCATAAGATGCAAATCCTTTCCATTTTCTAGTATACTGGGGGAAAAAGGTCATGTCTCATATGGTCTAGCACAAGACAGGATTACTGAAAATATAGGGAATAATCTAGACTTCTGGGGAACTGCGTAATTCTAATATATGGTGATTCAATTACCTAATTAAGATTATTTCCACTTTTACTAATAGAATCAAATATAGGCAAGAGAGTAAGTTGTGCTAAATGCACACAATGACAGATTTTGATAGAGGAGAAAAATGAACTCAGGAGCCAATGCTAGAAAACATTTTGTTCTTACAAACTCTCAACTTCAGTAGAAATGACTGCTGTAGAAAGTCCTTGAAGAACGCTTTCAATAACTGTGCTCTGTAATTTGCAGATTCAGCTGTGAGTGTGAACTAGTAGCCTAATAAATATCGTGAATGCGGCTTTTCCAGTGTTTTCCACCCCTGTCCACCTTTCCTGTTTAACTACATCCATGTTGGTTCATCAATCTAGCTCCTTCCTGTACTGTTATGAAAACTTCACCTTCTGGCTCCATTCTGAGGGATATGTCCTTTCTAGAACTGCCAGAACAAATTTACAAAACTAGGGCCATCCTCACAAAGTGAGAATTCATTCCCTGATGGTAAAAGCTGAACAACGACGACATGGCAAAACGGAATGTATCTTCTTCATTAGAGTCCACTTACTAATCTTGTTCATGAAAACTACTGTCAGAATTGCTTTTTATGGCTCCAAACTATAAAAACGTTTACGGAACTAAATGCTTTCACTGTAACTCAAAAGTCAGTAAGCAGGAAACACTTCTAGTGGCCACCGAGTTGCATTCAGAATTCCCCCCAAGTTACTCCCAAGGAGCCCGATTCCACCCGGCTTTCCCAGGTTCTCAGCCAAGCATATGCCATACTAGCACCCTCTACTAGCCCAGACACATGTGAGCAGAAAGCTCCTTTTTAGACTAACCAGAGAAAATCAGTTAAGTTTAAAAAACAAATTAACTGCGGCGCCTGGGTGGCTCAGTCAGTGAGCATCCGGCTTTGGCTCAGGTCATGATCTCACAGTTCATGAGTTCGAGGCCTGCATCGAGCTCTGTGCTGACAGCTCAGAGCCTGGAGCCTGCTTCAGATTCTGTGTCTCCCTCTTTCTCTGCTCCTCCCCCGCTCACACTCTGTCTCCCTCTCAAAAGTGAATAAACATTAAAAAAAAATAATTAAAAAAAAAACATTAAAAAATTATTAACTAGAAACTTCGAGAATAAATAAAAAGCATAAGCGACATGACATTTCAAAATCAGAGCATCCAAATTAAAATTAAGGAGCTTCCTGGGCTCAAGGACTCTTGCTTAACAACGTCTCAAATAAGGCATAGCTAACAGGTTGACGCTGTCCGAGGTCGGTGAGCATCTACACCCCTCCACATCCCACTTGCCACTTCTCTGCGGGTGCGGGCTTGGGATATCTTCCAAAAGTCCCTCACTGGGTCTCCAGGCTCCTCACACTCAACTTCTGCCGCTTCCTCCCATCACCTCTGTCATTCCAGTCGAACTGAACCACCCGCAATCCTCTGAAAACTTCTTCAGGATCCTATACACAAAGCGTTTTCCCCACTTCCCCTGCAGAATACGTAAACATCTTTTCCCGAGCACAGCCACTCCCATTTGCCATTCTGCCTCAGTTTGCACACTCTTCCGGTCTTTGAGGATTCATGCCTCACCCTCTACTGACTCTTCAAGGACCACATTTTGGACACACAGGCACACACGCCAAACACAGGCCCCAAGTAGCCCAGTCATCCGATGCCTTGCGCTTGTTCCTGTTTTAGCAGTGACCACAGAGATGAATTCAGATTGTCCCCCCACAAGAACACGGTGCCAATCTTCAGTAGGGATCCAGGAAAGGCGGCAAAATAGCTCAGGTAAGTGCACTGCATGAAGGAGGGGAGGAAAATCCAAGAGTAAAGAAAGGTGCTCTCTCCTATTACAATAAACAGACAAGAAGGGAACCCACCATGGCAAATAGAGATCTGTGTGAATACACTGGGCCCACAGAGGCAATCCAGGGTGCTGGCTTGGCCTGAGGTCAGCTGACCAGCAGCCTCAACTGCAAATGTGACCTTGACTCCCTTTGCCAGGGAATGGAACAGATTCACAGGTTCAGGTATGAGGATGTGAACATCTTCGGGATATGAACATCATCTTTTTCTGACTCAAGCTTGTTGTTTGTTTTTGTAACGATGTCCGTTACTGTCTGATTGACTAAAGGGAATTTTCTTTATTTAGCACCACAATAGCTTAGAGTGAACGGATGTGCTGTTGGACTCTCACTTTACAGCTTCTACTCATCTTTTATTTTGTAGCCTGTGTTCAATAATTAATGAAGACGAAGCGATTAGTGACGAAGGGGAGTGTATGGCACCACTGTCCCCCAGAAGCTGGCAGGGAACCCGCCCCATTACTCCCTCCACATCTCCTCTGCCCGAAGCCCAAGACTGAAAGGAGAGAAGGTTTAAACGATGAGGAGCCTGCAGTAACCAGTAACCACACTTAACCGCGCACATCTATGACCTCTGCGACTTCAGAAAATGAAGGGGACAGTGTTTGCCTGGACTTTTGTAAGGGGTGATCTTCAGTCTAGAAAAAGGGATCATGGGTGCCTGGGTGGCTTGGTCAGTCGAGCTTCCGGCTTCGGCTCAGGTCACGATCTCACGGTCTGTGGGTTCGAGCCCCGCATCGGGCTCTGTGCCGACAGCTCAGAGCCTGGAGCCTGTTTCAGATTCTGTGTCTCCCTCTCTCTGACCCTCCCCCCACTCATGCCCTGTCTCTCTGTCAAAAATAAACATTAATAAAAAAAAAAAAAAGATCAAATTGAGCCTATTAAGCTTAATACAGCGTATTAATTTTTAAGCAGCATATATAATAGCAAAGACGTTTTTAACCTAGGGTACCACTCATAGTTAGCTATTTCTAGGACTTCTCTTCATTTGCGTTCGCCCAACTGCAGTAGACAGATGGGTATAATTCCGGCACCAGCCTCCTGGGACTCTGTCCGCATCCCTGTCATCACAGGCGTGGGCCGAGTCAGGCCGTCTTCTGGCAGCTTCCCCACCTCTTCCCAGATAACCTTTCACTGACCTCCATTTACTCAAGTCACCATTACCTACAGCTCTCCATTTCTTCCAAGGAACATAAACGCAGAGGCCCACGGGTCCTGGAAGCTCATAACTATCGGCTGAATCTCTGGTGTGCCTTCCACTTACTCTGCTCTGTTCACATCAGTTCTTTCTTTACCGGCTAACATCAGCTGACTTGTATTTCTAAGTAGACAATCAAACACAAAGGCAAAAAAGAAGACAGTTATTATTTCTATGAAGACCAGGGAGGCTGCTTTGGAACGGTTCAATGAAGAGAAGACACTAAAAACTTGCTGGTAAATTTTACGTGGGTGAAAGAAATGTTAAAATTGGAGAAAAAGTAACTGAAAATAACATGTTCAATAAATGTTATTGAAAATAACAAAATAAATAATAAATAATAACAAATAAATATTATAATATTTAATAATAATAACAAAATAAATAATCTTCTTCTCTAAGATTACATAGGTAGGGAAACTGGCGAACATACATTTTAACTGGAATTAATACAAAACCAACAATGCTGATTACCAAAGAATACGTACTGTTTTAAAAAGCCGGATCTCTGCACTAAAGAATTAGCACATTTACATGCAGGTAAATACATTAGGGTAAGTAGCTTCATGGCCTCTGGGGGACTCAGTCTGTTAAGCTTCCGACTTCCGCTCAGGTCACGATCTCAAGGCTGTTGAGTTCAGTTTGTGAATTTGAACGCCGCGTCCAACTCTGTGCTGACAGCTCAGAGCCTGAAGCCTGCTTCAGATTCTCTGTCTCTCTCTCTCTCTCTGCCCCTCCCCCACTCGTGCTCTTTCTCACAAATAAACATTAAAAAAAGATAAGTAGCTTTTAACTATATATATGTACGTACGTATGTATGTACATATATATATAGTTAAAAGCTACTTATCTTTTTCATATATATATATACGTACATATATACACACATGTATATGTATATATGAAGACCTTTTCTTTAATAACTTTTTTATACATATTCCTTTTTTTAAGTTTGTTTATTTCACTTATTTTGAGAGAGACGGAAACAGCATGAGTAGAGGCACGTGGGGGGGGGGGGGCACCAGAGAGAGAAAGAATCCCAAGTAGGCTCCATGCTCAGCATGAGGCCCAAAGCAGGACTTAATCCCCCAACTGGGAGGTTGTGACCAGACATGAAACAAAGAGTCAGATGCTTAACCGGCTGAGCCACCCAGGCACCCCTCTTTAACAAGGCTCTGGATCAACAGGCTAATTCCTGGCTCCAATAAAAGGAGCAGTCTATGTTAGACTTACATACAGATATATTGGAAGTCCATAGCTCCCCAGGACTCCACATTTCCTACATTCCCAATGATCCCATCTTGTGCTACAGCACATCAGACACCATCTTTTTTCCCAATGTATCAGAAAAATGACAAATGTATGCATATATGTCAAGGACTTGTGTTCTAATCGTGGGTAGGATATGTTACTTGTAAGTAGTATTATTGCCTCTCCTTTCCTGAGGAAGGATTAGCACTAACTTCATTTTATTTTCTTGTAGAGAATAATGTTTTTATTTTTTTAATTTTTTTATTTTTAAATTTACATCCAAATTAGTTAGCATAATGTGCAACAATGATTTCAGGAGGAGATTCCTTAATGCCCCTTACCCATTTAGCCCATCCCCCCCTCCACACCCCCTCCAGCAACCCTGTTTGTTCTCCATATCTAAGAGTCTCTTATGTTTTGTCCCCCTCCGTTTTTATATTATTTTTGCTTCCCTTCCCTTATGTCTATCTGTTTTGTATCTACAAGTCCTCATATGAGCGAAGTCATATGATATTTGTCTTTCTCTAATTTCGCTTAGCATAATACCCTCCAGTTCCATCCATGTAGTTGCAAATGGCAAGATTTCATTCTTTTTGATTGCTGAATAATAAATAATACTCAAATACTCGGATAGATAGATAGATAGATAGACCACATCTTCTTTATGTATTCATCCATCGATGGACATTTGGACACTTTCCATACTTTGGCTATTGTTGATAGTGCTGCTAGAAACATAGGGGTGCATGTGTCCCTTCGAAGCAGCATACCTGTATCCCTTGGATAAATACCTAGTAGTGCAATTGCTGGGTCGTAGAGTAGCTCTATCTTTAATTTTTGAGGAAACTCCATCCTGTTTTCCAGAGTGGCTGCACCAGAGCACTAACTTCATTTTTGTCTAAACGTGACCTCTGACTTCATTGAAAATAGAGTAACTCTTTTCCTCTGAGGGTAAATACTGCAGAAAGAATTTAAGATCTTAGTGAATTATTATAAGCAGCATTTGTAGCCAAATTTCTAAAAAGAAGGGCGAATGTTTTTCCATGTGTAGCCTTTGTTCTTTCTGTTACAATCGCTAGAAATAGTCACCATCACAATGAGACATAATTAGATGATTATGCTTTCCAGATTTATTAAAACCCTCCCCAGCTTGTCTTAAAGATCAATGTGGTCTGCAAAATACAAATTTCAAGCCATCGTTTTAAATGTCAAGCTGCCAGTTTTCCCAAGCGAGCTGAATGATTAGTTATACTAGATGCCAGGTACGAGATTTGCCTCTCCAGAAACCACTCCACAGCTAACTCTGTAGGACACAAGAATGCTCTCTCCTGGGAGCACACCGCAAGCCTAAAAGCTGAAGGCTGGATCTATTTTTCCTGAGGAGCACGCAGCAAAGCCAAAGCTCTTTTCCTTTTCCCCAAGTCCTCTCCAAATTCCAAGACACAAAATAGAAAAACAAAACCACAGGGGAAAAAAAACTTTGATTATGCTTGTCATGTTCCCATGACTTTGGTATGATCTATACAGTGTTATTCTGGTGCGGACATCACACTAAAAACGTTCTGAGGGAAATAATATGAAATATTAAAGATAATAATAGCAAAGGGTGAAAAGTTCTGACAAAAGAACTTTCTGGAGAATGCAACGTAAACGGCAAAGGCGAAAACAGGAATCCCGTATGTGAGCAGCAGTGTCCACAAGTCCATGAGCTACTCCAAGTGTTCCCTGAACTGCATAAGGCTGTTCTGCGATAGGAGAGGAAGGGAAGGTGGTGCAGGAAGGTGTCCACCTGCTTTGGAGCAGAAGGAAAGGAGGTCATTTTCTGCAGAAGAACTTCATCCACTGGACCATGGAACACGTACAACGCACCGGGCACAGTGACGGGTGCTGAGGAATCGTACTCACGTCCCAAAGCTGTCACAACCAGCATCACCAACTGAGGGGCTGACATGACAGACATGTATTTTCCCACAGTTCTGGAGGCCAAGAGTCCAAGATCAAGATGCTGACAGGGGTCCTCCAGGGCCCCTGGGGAAGGACGTGTCCAGGGCCCCTGGGGAAGGACGTGTCCAGGGCTACCGTGGAAGGACATGTCCCGGGACCACTGTGGGAGGATGTGTTCCAGGACAGTCCCAGGCTTACACATGGCCCTCTGGCTGCATCTCCAGGACGTCGCTCTGTGTGCGCACCTGTGCTGTGTCCTTGTGTCCCTATCTCCTCTTCTTGGAAAGACATTGATCAGACTGCATCGGAGCCCATGCTCTGAGCCTGGTGCCACCTTCCTCATGCCTTTAGGGGCCCCGTCTACAGCAGACTCCCTTCTGAAGTTCCAGGGGTCAGGGCTTCAACACGGGGCTCTGGTGGTGTGAGGGCATGATCCAGCCCACAATGGGGGTGAAATACACCAAAGTCCTATTCGCACCCTCAAATCACAGGAAGGAGGGCTTCAGTTCTAGCTATAACCTGTATGAGGACAGTAGTGTAAAATGGACTACATGAGTAAGGAGCCCAGAGAGATGGTTGTTAAATAAAAACAAAAGTGTGTCAAACGGAATTACTCCGAAACTGATCATCTGTGTTAGCTGTCTTCTTCTTCTTCTTCTATGACGGGTGTCAAGGTCTGTTGCCCCAAAACTGACAGAGGCTGGAATGCCCTGGTGGACCCACAGTGGCCATGTGTGCAAATTCCAGCAGGTGGAATTTACAGGTCATGTTAGAGATGACCTGATGAGAAGAGCCATGGTATTGCTTACTGGAAACGCCATGCTTTCTTTACCTCTTTCATGTGAGGTACGTTGACAAACGCTGATGAGCTCTAAGATTCAAGTCCAGGGCAAATAATCCGAGCACTAGACAACTCACTCACCAAAGTATTCGTGTGCCTCTGAAAATGCTTTTCATTTAGAATGGTCTTCCCAAGGTGATCACCTCAGATCGATGATGACAGAAACATTTCATTGATTTGGATGGGACCTGATGGATTCCTCAGAAGTTCAATCTTTTAAACGAATAAATACACAGATACACCAGTCTAGAGATCACTGTTATTAAAATAACTGCCATTTCCTCATTTACACGGACCTTACGTGACGTGTTATCCTGGTGCTTTTGTTTGAACAGATTCATATCTTCAGTTCTCTCCTTCCCGCAGTTCACCTACGATTCATTCTCGTGCACCCCATGGGGGCATTCAGCAAGTAAGTGTGACCTCTGCCATCATACTTTCTCTGCCCGCCTCCCATCCAGGAGAGACAAGTGGGAGGTGGCAAGAAGCTTCCAGGACTGGCTGGAGGCGGACTCATGGCTCGGCTTTGCCACTTGTTGCCTGTGGACCGCTGGGCTCAGTCTCCGTTTTCCTTTGTGAGGTGGGGGAGCTGACACCGCACACAATTACTGTGACCACTGAACGACCCTGGACTTCGGAACGTGCCTCGTGCGACCCCATGCAAGAGAAAGGTGAGGCATTCTGACCGCCTTGCGGGCCAAGGCCGGGTAAACAGCACGTCTGAAACCTCCCGATTTGGTGATCTGGTCTTCACATTGACAGTTAACCCTTATTAACAAAACCTGATAAAATGCAGAGAAGGAGCGCCTATTAAAAAAGGTTGAGAAATCGCGACTGCTTACTTCTTACCCAGGATAAACACTAGCGGAAACTGTAAAATCTTTGTTCTTCCCCTTCTAGAAGACCCCTCCTAAACGGAACCAGGGTATATTCCTGTTCATCCATGCACAGACACACACACACACACACACACCTCCATGGGATCCAAAGAGCTGGCTCTCCCACAGTCGGCAGGCAGGGCCGACCTGGCACCGAGGTGAGGACACACGTGGCATCTCGCTCCTTTCCCCACACACACGACGTTCAAGCAGACATTCACATGTGGATCGAGGTGCCATGAATAAACCATGTATGCCCTTACTTCCTGTGTGTTTCTTATGATTCATTAAATGGGAAAGCCAAACACTGGGGCCAGCCGCGGCTACATGCAAGGCCTCCCTAGCGACAAGTGGCATGCAGCCTGGTGCTCTGCCAAATGTGTCATTTATACATATGCACCAGGACCAGGGTCAGCTGCACATAATAAATGACGTCTTAAGTGAGCTAATGTGTATTGACTGCCTTGGGGAAGCATCGCCAAGCCGTTCTTCATTAAGTGCTCTTCCCCTGAGCGGTGTGGCCAAAAGGGGGCTGAACAAAACCGATCTCTTACGTAACCTGCCTCATTCTGATGGAGGTTGGCAACATGTCACACAGGGTACCTGGCAAGTTCCCAGACCATCTGCCTTGTTCACTAATAGCCAGATTTGTATGATGTTATCTGCTGACACCACCCCCTAAATCAGATACCTTCAGGAAATTACGTATGTCGAGCATAAAATTCCAAGCAACCTTCCTGCTGCAATCTTTGATCGTTTTGACTGTTTTATTTTTTTTAATTTTTTTTTTATTTTTTTTTCAACGTTTTTTATTTATTTTTCGGACAGAGAGAGACAAAGCATGAACGGGGGAGGGGCAGAGAGAGAGGGAGACACAGAATCGGAAACAGGCTCCAGGCTCCGAGCCATCAGCCCAGAGCCCGACGCAGGGCTCGAACTCACGGACCGCGAGATCGTGACCTGGCTGAAGTCGGACGCCTAACCGACTGCGCCACCCAGGCGCCCCCGTTTTGACTGTTTTAATATGAACGCTAACGATACAATCATTTGGCTTATAAAACCCATTCACACTATCACCGAGTGATTTGCCCTATTATCCTGATATGGTCTGCTGATTAGAGACAAGAGGACCTCCAACACCGTACGAAGCATCAAGTCCAGCCGTGGAGGCACAATCACTACCACCGTAGGCAACGTTCATAACAGTGCTCCACACAATCTGGAAGACTCTTGAGCATTCGGAAGAAAGTTGAGTAACAGCAGCCTCAGACGGGCCGGCTGTGTGTCTGGCTGCTGAGAAACACACTTAGCGAGCTCCACTCAGCTGCCCTTTATGTCCAGGGCTGAAGAGAATATTCCAGGCCTCAGCCCCCAATATTACCATCACTTATTTACTTAAGAATCTCTTTAGTGCATGCGAACTTCCTTACATACCATCAATTTTCTGGTAACCACAAATAAGTACACATATACTACAGGGTATTAAGGAAATCAGTACTTTTGAGGGTGGGCAAAGCATTAAGAATGTGTTATCATAGGGGAAACCTGGGTGACTCAGTCGGTTGAGCATCCGACTTTACCACAGGTCATGATCTCACGATTCATGAGTCTGAGCCCCGTGTCAGGCTCTGTGCTGGCAGCTCGGAGCCTGGAGCCTGCTTCAGGTTCTGTGTTTCCCTCTCTCTCTCTGCCCCTCCCCTACTTGCACTCTGTCTACCTCTCTCAAAATAAAAAAACACATAATTTTTTTTTTTTAAAGAACGTGTTATCATAGATAAAATAGAAATTATCCAAAAGTGCATTAATCCCAAACTTCCATGTACATACTACTCACAAACAGTATAATGATAATAATATGTAATAATAGTGATATTTCTGGATACTCAACTTTATAGTGTAGGATACATTCATTCTTCATTATAGGTGTGAAATAAAGCAAATGCTACCTAAGAAAATAGACTCTATTATTTCCATAAATATGAGTTTTTGAAACTCTTTCAATTTCTTATGACGCCTCAAAATATTCCAGAAGATATACAATTGTACAGAAAAATTTGTATGGGTGTTTGGCCATTTATTGGCTTTCCCACTCATTTTCTAACAGATTTTTGAGAATAAAGGAATGTCATAGTGATTAAAATATTAACTCCAGCCAATACTTGTTGAACATTTCCTTTGTGCCATGAACTATTCTAATGGCTTGATTATATTAATTCACCTAAATGTTATATGTAAGGTATTTAAACTTCCTAAGAATTCACTGAAACACGTAAAATAAGAGGACTGCTCAGATAACCTCTTCACGGCCTCCTAGATTCGATGTTCTATTGTTCTAAATACGTTTGTATTCACATGTGCACATACATGCTTGTGTGTGTGTGTGTGTCAAATTAATTACTGGTTTAGTTACAGTTTTCAAACATTTGAAATATAAGAAAGTTGATGCTTAGAACTACTCTCTACAAAAAAAAAAAAAAAAAAAAAAAAAAAAACCCGTACCAATTTCTTTAGGAGAGATGGAAGGAGGAGCTCCTTGAAGGACTACAGTCTCGAGAGAAGACAAAACACGTACACTCCTGTAATTAATACCTACACACGCAGGTATGTTGTCACAAGCACACTATTGTCACTACTACTGAAGCCATGTGGATGTAAAAGTGAACACAGCCCCAATCTGGGACACGTGTGTCCTGTTGAGGGCAATGTATGCTATCTGAGATTTCTGTTTTCCAACACTGCTGCTACTCACCTCTCTTGTTAGCAACTTCCACCTGGGTTTCCTAAAGTGAATTTAGGGTTTGGCTGGAATCCTTAAGGTCAACCATTGTCTTCATAACTCAAGTATTTATGTTAATGATACTTTGGCACCGTTGACTTCCTTGATCCTAATGAGGACCCATACGCCTTACTCCCTGGGTCAACAGGACGACATCTAGGACCTCACCATCCAATCATGTTGTACGACTTGTAAGGTCTACAAGACTGTTGTCAGTGTTTCATACCATGGTGCCCTCAATATCCACCTCCTGTATAACCCCTTACCCACTCACCTGGCACAACAGGGATTCCTGCGCTTACAAATGTGTGTCTCCACTGGACATTCCCTGCTGTGCATGACGGCCAGTTCCTAAGTGCCTACTAGGTATTTTCACTGGGATAATCCATGGCCCTTTCAGGTATTTAAAAGTTAACTCAACCCCCCTCCAAATCAGAAGCTTTATTTCAAAACTCTCCATTTAAGCGTCTTACGTCTTTACCAGCCACCTTGAAATATTCTGACAGCTCTTGTTCCGCGGGTTCACTGCCTCCTTCGTAATAACCCTGGCGTCTTTACCACTGGCTGGGCTGGAGCACCGCTGTCTGAGTTCAATATCGCTCTGTCTGACTGATGTCATTAACATTCTGACTGGTCTCTGGTCGCACCCTCTGCAATCTATTCGGCACTCTGTTGCCAGTTTAATCTTCTTAATATACTTTTCTACTGCAGAAAACCTTCAGCGACCTTCTCCTCGCGCCAGACTGATTCACTCCCTTCTCTTCATCATATCATGCACTCTGTGCATATCTATGTCAAGGGTGACACCTTTTCACTCTCCTGAAATGCCCTTTCCTCTTCTCCTCCTTCTGCACTTATCTGGTTCCTCAACCGAGGTCCCTTTCCTACAGGAGACTTGCCACATTCCTCTCAGACCTCACCGAACTTTCTTTTCTTTAATCTACTGCTGGTGTCGGTACAATGCACGCGCTCCGTGTGTCTTATACCCATGAGAGCAGAGGCTGAAGGGTTCTCATGTCTGTTAGTACCCACTACTGAATGTCAGAGCTGGGGTGAAAACAAGTAGTTTGTTTTCATGACTCCACAGAACGTGCTTATTTATTTATTTATTTTTTAATTTTTTTTTTCAACGTTTATTTATTTTTGGGACAGAGAGAGACAGAGCATGAACGGGGGAGGGGCAGAGAGAGAGGGAGACACAGAATCGGAAACAGGCTCCAGGCTCTGAGCAGTCAGCCCAGAGCCCGACGCGGGGCTCGAACCCACGGACCGCGAGATCGTGACCTGGCTGAAGTCGGACGCTTAACCGACTGCGCCACCCAGGCGCCCCAGAACGTGCTTATTTAATATTCAGTGAATTCCTTTGGGGCTCAAGGATATATTAACTTGTGTTATGGACTGAATTCTGCCTCCCCAAAACCCTCGTGATGAAGGTGGAATCCCAGGACCTGAGTATAAGACGATTTAGAGAGAGGGCCTTTAAAAACGTAATGAAGGTGACATGACATCATAAGGCTGGGCCCTAATCCAACCTGACCAACAACAAGAGACAAGGACACAGACAACATACACAGCCTGAGAGGCCACCATGTGAGGACCCAGGGGAAGGTGACCATCTGCAAGATAAGGACAAGGCCAAAGAACCAAACCAACCCTGTATACACCTTCATCTCAGAATCCTGGGGAAGGGAAATGCTGGTCTTAATGCCACTTCGTCTACACTACCTGTTCTAGAAACCACAGCACACTAATGCACTCTGCATAATTATTTCTATTTGGTATTTATCTGAGGGTCTATGAAACCATTTCCCATTTTCTGTTACAACCCACTCAAATGTTAACATAAATATACATAAATATCAATATAACATATTGTTGCCAATCAAACACTGAAGAAAAGTAAATAACCTCTAATTTCGTGGGCACATATCATGCTTTTCAAAGAATAACTAAATTCAGGTAAATTTTACATCCAAATGACCCTGAAAATGAGCATCTAAAGTGAAACAGAAACCTATCTGCCATTTTGATTCCACGTCATGAAATTCTGCTTGGTATTATATTTAATTCCATTCCCCTTAGAAGCAACAATGAAGTTACTTTGGTCCTTTACACTGCTTTGAATTTAAATGCCCCTCAGCTGCCACGAACACTTAGCAAAAATCTAGTACTCCTTTCCTGGGATTATTCAAAATCTAGACTAGACAGAGCAGAAATTGTCTGACTGATGGTCCACTTTCTTTCTCAAATAAAGAGTGATTTTCCCAGTCACTGTATAGATTTAAATGTGCAGAGATATTTTGTTTTCTTCCCAAGGCTATAACTACTGCTCTGAGGATTTGTATAAATACCCAAAACGTCAAGTCTAATTTTAGCAGAGGCACAATATACCCACTACTGGGGCTGACACCCAGGCTGACCCATTCTCAGGATAAGCAACCGTGAATTAGTCATTTTAAATCTAAGGTCTTAAAATCCGTTGGACTTCAATTCATCTTTTCTCTACAAAAGTTAGTTATTATCTTTTAAAATGGGAAATTTAGCCATTTTTATGATTGTAAATATAAATTTAAAACTATGCTCCTAAAATGAGCTTCACTTTGATGAGAATGTAAAAAACACTGAATGTAAAGTTAGCCCCACTTTGGTCTATTTACGGACCTGCGTTCTCATCTCCAGTCTTACAGAAAGAAGCTTACAAAGATTCCAAAGTGTCACAGGTTGGATTTCCTGAGAACAAAATCCCTGAGACAGAACTTGTGTGCAGGAAGCTGTCTGGATGGGACCTTCTGGAGCAGCCAAGGAAGCAGGACACAGCAGAGGCAGGAGCTGAGCAGAGCTGTGGCCCCAGCAGGGGCCTTCCTGGAATCTGCGGAAATGTCTAGAGCTGGGAAGGCCTTGCTCTTACAAACTGGGGAAGAAGAGCAGGGCCTGCACCTCCACGTGGTTCAGACACTGGATGGTGGCACCTGGAGAGCAGGGCACGACCCTGGGAGCGGCGACTCCCTTCAGCAGAAGGCAGTCCTGGGGACGGGCTCTACTGAGACCTGTCACCTGCCTGCATCTCCAGCAACTGGGAGAGAACGAATACCTAGGCCTGAAGCTGGTGAGGCATGGTGTGGACAGACCACAGGGTCCACTACAGAAGGACAGGACTTCAACACGCTGGCCAAGTGTTTGCAGGCCAGTAATTCTAACATTTATCAGACTCAATTTCATTCATTCATTCATTCATTCATTCATTCATTCATTCGAAAGAGAGCACACACAGCAGAGAGGGAAAATCCCAAGCAGGCTCTACTCTCAGCACAGAGCCCGACATGGGGCTTGAACACACAAACCGTGACATCATGACCTGAGCCGAAACCAAGAGTCAGATACTTAAGTGACTGAGCCACCCAGGTGCCCCTCCATTTCTCTCTTTCTAACTGGGACAATTAATACCTTTCAGGCTTTCTCAAAATGATTTTTTAAAGCCAATATCAATGCAAATTCTTTGGGGCATAAAGAATCAGAGCCAAAATGTATCTTAGAAATAACCCAAGTCCAAGTGTCTATTATAGCGAAAGAAGTGAAGCCTAATACAGAGACATATACTACTGTGTACCTGACACAATTCTAGCATTTCTCGTTTATGACCTCATTTAACTGTCACTATGACCTATGACACAAAAGACAAGGAGAGGTCATGTGACTTGACTGCAGTCATACAGTTGGGGACAGGGGGCAACACTGATGATCTCTTGCCCCAGGGGCTGTGCTTTCAACCACTATTATATAGCTTCTGGTGACACCAAAGGCCGTGAACTCCGTGGTCGGTACTGCAGCTTCCTGCCGTGTGGTTCATTTCACCTATCCTGGTGGCCCCATGGCCTGTACAGCAGAGACAGCAAACTGACAATCAGGGGGCAGAACTCACCCAACAGGTTCATTTGATCGTTTGTCCTTTTTTTGTATCTTCACAAACCTGTTTTAGTCTGTCCAGGAGTTTGCAATGTACTTTGACTCATCAGGTGTTAGGTTTAGAATCTCACCAAGAAGTCTGGCACCTATAACTTTACACCACATATAAAATGATGTCATGCACAGGCATTCCCAGCCTGATCTATTCAGGCCCCTGAGTTTGCACTCAGCCATGGTTATCCACAGGTAGGTGCTGATGGTGATGGCAACGATGGTGATGATGATGGTGGTGGTGGTTATGGATGATGGGGATGGTGATGATGATGGGGATGGTGATGGTGACGAGGAGGAGGAGGAGGAAGATGGTGATGAGGAGGACAGTGGTGATAATGATAGCGATGGTGGTGGATAGATAGGAGGTGATGGATGATGGTGGTGGTGGTGATGATGATGGTAATGGTGATGATGATGGTGATGATGAAGAGGAGGAGGAGGATGGTGATAATGACAGTGATGGTGGTGGATAGATAGATGGTGATGGATGATGATGGTGGTGGTGATGGTGACGGGAGGACAAGAAATAGTACGAGGAGGAAGAGATGGAGATGAGGAAGAAAGAGACAAGGAAAGGATATAAAAGGAGGAGGGAGAAGGGAAGGCAGGGAATAAGTTATTGCTTACAATAATATGAATAGTCAGCACCTATTACGGTATAAGCTCTTTTATGTTCTATTTATCTTCTCTGAGAAACCTCACCTGATACACAATTTCACAGGAGTGCCACTATTTTTTTCCAGATAGATACAAACTGCTTAAATGAATCCACACCCCACACCAGACTGTTTTGATGGGAGCAAAATGTCTGCAGGCTAATACCAATCGATACAGGGTAGGGGGTGCAGACAGGGGGAGGGGAGCAGACGCATTTACAAATTAATAAGATACACGTATTTTCATTCCATATTTAACCAGGAGAGAAATGCCTGTGAAGATCAAAGACACATTACTGATGATTTTTTCAGATAATTACTTGTAACAGGCAGAGATTTTTCCAGGAAAACAGGAACTGAGGCACTGAGAAAAGCACACTGCACCTACTTTCTCACAGGCATCAAGTTTCAGGTTGCACACAGAAATAAAAGTATACATTTCCAGTCATGGAATAAATGCCCAAAGAGGCTGAACAGATGGTGTAATTAGCACATTACGAAGAGATCCAAGTCTCAGGTGATCAGGGAGGGCTCCCTGGAGGAAAAATCTAAACTAATAATTGAATATTAATAATTGAATAAATATTAATCATTGATTGGTTAAATAAAGGGGAGAGGGTATGTCAGGGACCAGGAATAGCCCATAAAGTCATAAAGGAATGTTTAAAGTACAACCAGTCCATTCAGATATACATCTATTTGCAAGTGTTGACAGGAAGGCAGGGAATGGTGGGGAGCTGCCAGGAGCCACCGTACCTGCTGAGTACTCATGGGAAGGAAGCCCACACAAAGGAGACAACTGAGAGACAGGGAGACATCCCTGAAGGTCCCACTGCTGACCCTGTAACAGCCGTGCCTACATCTAGCATTCACTGTTAGAGACTCTTTATTTCCAGGATCTATACATTCACTTTTTGCTTAAACTACTAACTGGCAGTGTACTTACAACCAAAAGAACCTTGACCCATCACAGTGATTTTTCTCTTGCCCTTGATTTAAAGCACTTATAGATAAATAGACATTAAAAAATTTTTTTTTTTAAAAACTAGAGCTAGGGGCGCCTGGGTGGTTCAGTCGGTTGAGCGACCAACTTCGGCTCAGGTCATGATCTCATGGTTTGAGAGTTTGAGCCCCGCGTCAGGCTCTGTGCTGACAGCTCAGAGCCCAGAACCTGCTTCGGATTCTGTGTCTCCCTCTCTGTACCTCCCCTGCTCATGCTCTGTCTCTCCGTCTCAGAAATAAATAAACGTTAAAAAAAAATTCAAAGCAGTTCTAGAAATCTATGTCTTATTCTATGTAGCCTTCACATATGGCCCAGAACACACCCTGCACACAGCATTGTGCATCCTGTACAACACGTACATGCACCCCATAACACACATGCACACACGTGCACACACGCACACACACACACACACACAATCCCCATCCTGTGCAACTTGTACATGTACCCCATAACACACATGCACAGACACACATACGTGCACACAATCCCCGGAAGAACTACAATATAAGAATCAGTCACACAGACTATGATTAAAGCTGAACTTAAAAGGGCACAAAGAAAAGGAGGAAAAGGAACTCAAAGAAAAATGGCAGGGGATAAAACTCTATGACTATCTCACCCGTGACACTGTAAATGTAGCCTGGTTCGTGAGCTTTGTTGCTGTTGTCATTATTTTCAATCTGTCAAAATGTGGCCGCTTACACTCAGTCCTCACTACTGAAGCTAACTGCGTGATTTACATGTTTTAGTCTCTGATGCACCTCTTGTGTAATGTTTCAAATGATGGTCTATTTCACAACATGAAAGTTGACTGTTCTACGAGCCCAGACCAAAACATGAAAATAGTTTCAATGGTCTGTTTATCTGTCCAGTCAAATATGTGATAAGGTCTTCATGTGGGCCAAGAGCAAGAACAATTAAACATTAACTTCTTAAATCAATCAATGAAAAATTTCTACCCAGCTGATTTAAATTGGGGCAGACTAGGAAAATACAGTGTATTCACGTTATTTTTAAAAGTAGCACCAGAAGGGTCCCTGGCTGGCTCAGCTGGCAGAGCGTGGGCCTCTTCATCTTGGGGTTGTAGTTCGAGCCCCATGTTGTGTGGAGATTGCTTAAAAATTAAAAACTTCTGAAAAAAAAGTAGCACCTGAAACTAACACTGTATTGTTAACTATACTGGAATAAAAAAATAAACGTGATTAAAAATTTTTAAATCAATAAGTAAAAAAATCACCGTACCAGGAAATTCTCAATTACCCTAACCTCATGTTTTCATTAAAAATACTTAGAATTCTGGGGGCGCCTGGGTGGCGCAGTCGGTTGAGCGTC
>NW_024412468.1:2700162-2734018 GCF_014898765.1 Herpailurus yagouaroundi | reverse complement strand
AAGGATTTATTATCTCCATTTCTTGTTACTTACTGTCCCTATACTCCGTGTAAGAAGCAGATATCCCGTTTTTATAATGAGCTAACTGACTTCACCTCAGCAATTCATTTATGGCAAGACAGTAAATAAATCCAGGGTGATATCTATTTGGAAATGGTTTGGAGCTGGTAATCCCTGGATTCACTATAAAATATACTGATTACTCCAAATAATACAAAGTGCAGGCTAATAAACAGTTAAACATATATTAATGTCTTCAACATTGAGCTGCCACTGGTTTAAACAGAATGCCTATGGATTTCAGCTTCTGTATAATCATGCCTCTCTCTCTCTGTCCCTCTCTCTCTCTCTCTCTCTATATATATATATATATATAAGAACTCATACACAATGTCCATATATACATATATGATATACATATATGATACACACACACACACACATATATATGGACATTGTGTATGAGTCCGTCCTTACAGAATATCAGTAGCAGTAAAAGGTACCATGTTTTGAATGAAATGCATGATGGGAAGAAAAAAATCTCAAGGATGCAATCTAGTATTTGGAGGCTGGATGCAGTATCATGTAAACTACAAAGGTTTCAAAAGCCAAAATGCTCTAACGTATCCTCAAGGTTACAGGAGCTTCATTTGCAGGACTGGGCGCATTGCGCTCATATGCAGTGATTTTCAGTAACTCTCTTTCAAAGCAGCATCTGCAGGTATCTGCCCTGAGGCATAACCACAACTTCGTACATTAGTAGTATGGGGATGTGTCGGTCTTTAATCGGCACCGAGAAGCACTTTGGCTTCAAAAGTGGGAAGTCAAGGAAGTAACACTGAGAACTCATAAATAGGGTATCTGCTTCTGGCTCTTACCGAGAGAGAATGCGTATAAAGCCACTGTATCTAGCTGCATTACCAGAGACGCTACGGAACCACACGTCACTGCACCAGGCACATCGGAGGTGTCTCCACAGATCCAGGAAGACCTTCGAGTGCTAGTTGTCTGCATTTGCAGGTTTCTTCCCAGCAGACTGTACGCTTTGGGGTGACAGACACATACCTGACTGACTCCCCGACATCTTCCTCCCCAAGGCCAAAGGACTGAATCATCTCGCGAGTGACTCAAGTTCTCGGGAAGTGTTTGATAATATCTGATTTAAAGTACTTAGAACACAGTCTGCCAAATGAGGATCGTTACCATTCTTAGCTGGCGCTTCCTGATTGAAGTGTGGTCATAATAGCTTGCTTAAATATAATGGCTATCTCAAGTACAGTAATTTAATCTAAATACAGACATATGCTTACCTACAGGTTATAAAACTCCCTTATGAGGACCTGAGGTGTCTGTCAAAATATTTGGCTCTGGCAAAACGCGTGTTTCTTAGCGCATTCTGTACCTGACGTGATTGACTCCTAGGTCTTCTTCATTCACTCAACAAGAGCTAATAAGTGTTTTTTACGTGACCTACCTGGCTGAATCAAAATTTCCAGAGAAACAGAACCAAGAGGAGAACAAAAGACAAACAGAAAGAGACGTGTTGTCAGGGACTGGTCTGCGCGATCACGGGGGCTGAGGAGTCCTGGCCTGCTGTCTGCAAGCTGGAGCCCCAGGAAGGAAATGGGTGGGGAGGCTCCAGTTCAAGATGGCTGGCCTGAGAGTTGGTGGCTGATGGTGCAAGCCTGACCTGAGCCCGAAGGACCCCCAGGAGCACCGATACCTAAGGGCAGGAGACGAATGCTCCAGTTCAAGCAGAGAGCAAATCTACCCCTCCTCCCTCTCTCTGTTCCATGCAGACCCTCAACAGAACAGATGATGCCCGCCGGTTCACTCAGTCTCGATTCGAACGCTCAGGTCGTCTGGAAACACCCTCACACACAGGCCCAGAGGCCATGTTTTACCATCTGCCTACGTATCCTTTGGCCCAGTCTTGTTGACACAGAAAACTTTCACACTGGTCCGACGGAACTGGCCAAAGTCCCTTCCGCCCCACTCACCTGTTTCCTCACCCGCTCCTTCTTCGCACACAGCCCAACCCCTCTCACTGTCCAAGAACTCATCAGACGAGCTTGCCACGGAGTCTCTGTCCGTATTCATCTCTCCGACATGACCATACCACTTATGGAACCAACTATCAATTACTTTACGCCTGTACTCACACATCATCTTCTCTTTAATATCTGAAACCAGATTTCCAATTACAGCCTCCCTGAGACCACCTTCTTGTACTTCTTAATGCATCTATTACTTTGCATATTTACATATGACAAGTAAATTATATAAACTTGTCTGTCTTCCTCCTACAACGAAAAGCTCTGAAGCCGAGGAAATTTTTATCTGCTCCGGGAACCACCATACGTTCAAGAAACAGAAAAATCTCTGCACATAAACATCTGAAGAAGTCAGAAATGATTTTGGTGCATGCTCTACTTGTGAATATTTTACCCTTAAGTGTTTTTTTAAAAAATCATTGTAGGGGCACCTGGGTGGCTCAGTCAGTTAAGCGTCCAACTTCGGCTCAGGTCATGATCTCACTGTTCTTGAGTTTGAGTCCCGCATCAGGCTCTGTGCCGACAGCTCAGCCTGCTTCGGGTTCTGTGTCTCCCTCTCTCTCTCTGCCCCTCCCCTGCTCACACTCTGTCTCTCTCACACAAATAAACATTAAAAAATAAATGAATAAATAAATAAATAAATAAATAAATAAATATAAAAAATCATTGTAAACACCTGTTTAATGCAAAAAGAAAAATAGGTGTGTAATCATATATAACTACTAGTCAAAGAAATATTCAAAATAGATTTTTTCATTCATTAATTTCTAAAAGACTAGAAATACGATGATGTAAACTCTCTCGAGTCAGTGTAAGCATCGCCCACGCATTACTGAAGGGGACAGAGCTTGACTTGGGGACAAGCTGGATTCAAACCCAGGCTCTTAGAGAACCAGCCCAGAGTGGGGTTTTCTGAAATGTCCCCTCTGGACTATCCAATGCCAGAGCTATGGGCACATGCGATCACGGAATACTTGAAATGTGACCAGGATGGCTGCGGACCGGGATTTTTAATTTCCTTTCATTTATATTCACATTTTAGCAGTCACATGTGCCTAACGGCTACTCCACTAGGCCGCTCAGACTTAGATACAGGATTTTAGACATTTTTTAAGTTCTCTGATATTCAACTTTACCATACGCAAAACGAGACTGAAGCACACTGTTGTAAGTACTAACAGGAATTAAAACTACTAAGTGGTCACATCCCACGTCTCAACACACAGCGGGTGCTCACATAGACGCTCCAGTCGTTGCTCATGTATCCTGGTTCTTATGACCTTCTCCTGAAATCCTGGAGCTTGTTTCCTGGTTCCTTACTTGTGACTTGGCGGCCCTTGGGAGGCCCCCAGCGGGAGCTTCCACCCCGTGGTGAAGACCACTGTACCCCAGTTTTCCCCGCTTTGTATGCTGGAGCTGACGGTTCCATCTCGCCCTGGGCAAAGAGAATACAGGAAGTTCTTTAAAAAGAAAGAAGCTCGCTAAGTATTGGGATGTGACTTCAAGAAGAGCGGTTTATTTATCCCCAGCATCCCCGGGAAGCTTGTTGGCTGCTGTTCTCAGGCAATTCCAGCTCCTTGGGTGCTGTTCTTGCCCCGACCGCTGCTTTCTCCCTCTGCCTTCTGCTTTAGCCAAGAGGGTGTATCCCGTTCCACTGCTGTGGTATGTATTGGAAAACGGTAGGTTAGGGGCGTCTGGGTGGCTCAGTCGGTTAAGCAGCCAACTTCGGCTCAGGTCACGATCTCGCGGTCCGTGAGTGCGAGCCCCGCGTCGGGCTCTGGGCTGACGGCTCGGAGCCTGGAGCCCGTTTCAGATTCTGTGTCTCCCTCTCTCTCTGCCCCTCCCCCATTCAGGCTCTGTCTCTCTCTGTCCCCCAAAAAATAAATAAACGTTGAAAAAAAAAAAAAGAAATGCTTGAACAATAAAATTTACTATTTTAAAAGGTATAAGATGAGCCCCTGGGTGGCTCAGTCGATGAAGCGTCTAACTTCGGCTCTGGTCATGATCTCAGGGTTCTTGGGTTTGAGCCCTGTGTCGGGCTCTGTGCTGACAGCTCAGACCCTGGAGCCTGCCTTGGATTCTGTGTCTCCCTCTCTCTCTGCCCCTCCCCTGTTCATGCTCTGTCTCTCTCTGTCTGAAAAATAAATAAACGTTAAAAAAAAAATTAAAAAAAAAAAAAACGGTAGGTCCACACGCTTTACAAAGTCATACATGTTCATGCAGAACTACTAATTTTGTGAATGCTAAGGTGTATTCCCATTTCTTTTTTCTTTTTTTTTTTTTTAATGTTTTATTCATTTTTGAGATAAAGAGAGACAGCACGAGCAGGGCAGGGGAAGAGAGAGTGGGAGACGCAGAATCTGAAACAGGCTCAGGCTCTGAGCCGTCAATACAGAGCCCAAGGCAAGGCTTGAACCTATGAACCGCGAGATCTTGACCTGAGCCGAAGTCAGACACTCAACCAACTGAGCCCCCCAGGCGCCCAGGGGCGTTCCCATTTCTATCCTGATTTTGGGTCACAGTTGGGTGAAGATAATTAAAACACCTATAAACAGATTTTGATTCTGAGAAAGCCATTTAATGCCATTTAAATGAATCTGTAGTGTCCCTTAGGAAAACATTAAGTGTTTTGTTCTTGTTTGTTTTAAGCAAAGGTAATGGTTTGAGAATGTCTTCCTAAGACCAGTTTGAAAACATTTTTGAAAATTCAACAACTTTTGCCTACAATTATACACACACACATTTTTTTTTCCATCTCATAATTCACAAGTGACAATTTGGACTGGTAGAAGCTTGATGGCACAGTGTCAAGCCCCATTTAAATAACATACAGTCACAGAAGAAATGCCCAAAACAATTCATTTAAAAGAAAAATGACATTCTTTTTTGCCAGACTTGTTTAACAAGCATCTGCCTTTAAATCTATCCTCTGACCCTACTTGTCCTTTTTACATCTAGATGCTCATTTTTATACACTTGAATTTTTTCTTTTGTTTTTACATGGGAGCTATTTCTGCAGTCTAGCCAACAAGAGACAGCTGAGTTAAGACACACACAACACACACTGGACTATGCAACTGTGACTTCTACCCTTCGATCCTGTGGGGTCTCTGCCCAACCGGAGTCCTCCTCTGAATGAGACACAGGACAGGCAGACACACAGGTGCCCCTACAAACGTGTTTACAGCACGTATACAGAATAGTGCCTGGCTCTTAGTATGCGATGAAAGAAGTAAGTGATAATTAATGATGTTAATAAAATGTTACTGAATGGATACACACATTCTGACCTCCCGGCCACAGCTGACCAATTAAAGACTTGGGGTTCACTCACCGACCTGGATATCCTGCAGGTCCTGATTTCAGTGTCGCAGCTGGGGCAACTATTTGATAGCACATACAATCAAAAGGGAAGTTAGCTCCGGGACAGAGAGTAAGAAAAGAGAGGGTACTAAGTGAGAGGCCAGCTCTGGCATCTCAGCAGGTTTCGCTGGGCCCCGGGCTAGCTCAGGTGGGATCCTGTGCCTACAAACAGAAGACCCGACAGACGTCATCTCTGTGAGTCGGCAACCAAAGGCACCCGCCTATACAACACGGCACCGTCCCTGACGATCCCCTTCCTGCCCTCCTCTCTCCAGCCCTCCATTTGTCCTCGCCCTCCCTTGCGGAGCTCATGCTTTATTTAGCCTCTGAATTCTAGCGTGATCTGAAGCTGTGAAACATTCTGAACCATGTGGAATCGTTAACTAGGCAGCATAAAAGCTGCTGTAAGTGAACCACAAGGTGAATTTACTAAAATGTGCTACTGTTCAACTAAATGTATTAGTGCGACCTCCACTCAGTAAAGGGAGCCTGGCTAGCTGTTCCTCAGACCTCTCCTCTGATCTGGGGGCACGTAGCTGGACCACAGTTAGCACCCTCTCGTGTACGAAGAAGAAATCCTGTGAATGAATGCCAGGAACGCAAGCAGAACTGATGTGCGTCCCCGGCTGGGGCGGCCTAGAAACCCCCCCAGTATTCCCTTCTCCAAGCTCCTTCCTCTCTGAGAGGGAGAAAAATGTACTCCCTTGCACATGACACGCTGAAGCTAACAGGCTTGGCTGCAAGATCGGGAGACGCTGAGTTCTGGCACCAAGTGGAGGATAACCCCTGCCCGTCAAGATCCCCACCTCTGACTTCACGTGAGTAAGCGACACATGGGATTCTGGAGTTCACCTGTCACCTCGCCAACGCTGTTCTAGAACGCACACGGAAGGTGGCTTTACTGTTGGTCCTGACACTGGAGAGGAAAAGTAGTGACCCAGGAGAGAAGTGGGGCTCAACCCGGAGAGGAAAGCCAGGGGCGCCCTGCATCCTACAGGATGCGGAGGCCCAGCATCAGAGCCAAGCCCCCAAGCCCGGGATCACGGGCACCCACAGACGGGAGACGGAAAAGCGGGGAGAGCGCACCGGAGCCTGAACAGCAGGAGGGGGACTCGCCACGCCTGTCACCACCCGACACGGAACGGATTCTCCCAGGGCAAAGCAATGCTACTTGGTGGGAACAGCATGTCCTGGTTAGGGAACAGGAATTAGCAACAGGAGGCCCTGCCCAAGCCAAGGGGCCCTGATGGTGTTTACTCAGGTTCAAACCTGCAGCAGGAGTGATAGAAAAATGAGCCCCGCAAAGCACTTTGGAGATTTCACACACAACACTGCCAGGCTAAGCCTAAGAAGCAGGAAACGCAAGACAGATGTGAAGAGGAAAGGCCCCAGTGTGCTTACTCCCAACCCCCCCCCCCCCCACAGGTCATCCCCATCATCCGTTTCCATAGCAACTGTCCATTCCCACCAGCTCTACAGACGGGGTTAAGTTAATGTCTAAACACTTAAAGAAAAAGTTTGCCACGGATACAGCGACTGGACAACTTACCAGAACACCCTGCAGGAAGTCGGCCCTTCTCTGTGCATTCTAACCACGCAGAAGTACTGACACACTGCAGTCCTCACCGGGCGTTCCTGCCCGGACGAAGCAGGTGACAGTCACAAGTTAGCCACAGAACGCTGCTGCCAGGTCAGGTTCCAGAGCTCTCCACCGTGAGGACACAAGAGCCAATGCCGTGGTGAACACAACCAACTTGAACTACCCTACTTGCCGCTTTCCCCTGAGCCAACCTCAGATCACGGACTCTGGTGCAGGAAAACCTTATTATTTATGGTAACCAGCACTAAACGCTTACCCTTTTTACCAAATTACCATGCAGGCTAGTCTCAGAAGCACATGTTACTAACTAGCCTGGGTCACTCTGGCAAATTGTGTTGGGGTACAACACTAAATCTGTCTTGTCAGGACACTTAGGTTTCCCTCTATTTTTTCTGTCGTCCACACTGAACTTAGAAAATTGAGTGGGAGTCCTTCCCGAGCCCCAGGCAACTGGGCATTTTTAAATAAGCCTTAACTAAGTATAATTAATTTAAATTTCATCAAAGTGTGAACAGCACTTAGTCAAATATGTAAATCTGCCCATGAGACAGAGACAGCAGGTGGGAATGTTGCACCTCAGGCTTCCAAAAATGATCCCAGAGATGCACAAATCACTATCTCTGATAATCAGGCATCAAGCAGTGTAATTAAGTAGCTGGTTTTAACTCAAAATGTTACACTTCAGACTCTCGGCATCAATAAAGTGCAGAATGCACGCTGAGAACCACACTGGAGGGAAAACGTGGAGGCGCGTACTTGAGGAAAATTGCAGGCTGGCGAAGGAGAGCTCCGTTTTCTGGGCAGAGTATGTCCCGATGCGGCATCACGGGACTATGCGAACGGGGTCCCGAGCAGCAGGAAGGAGGGCGACGTAGAGGAGGAGACAGTGAGCTCAAAGACCAGGATGGGTTCTTCTTGCGTATCGGGAAGGGACTCGGGATACAGTAACTCAAGACATAACCCTCTGATGCACTTTTCTCCAGCATTGACTGAGAAGTGCTTCTAAACCAGGTGTTGCCCTGCCTGCTAGGGGACAGGGGCAAGACGCTCGCGGGGACGCGTACTTGTGCTCCAAGTGTGGGGTACAACAACAAATACAGGTTTGACAAAATAGGTTCGTGTTCTAGGGGACTCGCAGGAAAGAGGGCCACGACCTCTTAGGAGGCTCAGGGAAGTGTAATGAAGGAAATGACTGTGCAGCGGCCCCCAGATACTGGACTGTAAGAGCCCCTGCTACATGCAGCAGACAGACCCGTTCTTCCCAGATCCTTGGAGTTTGAAATGAGATGCGCAGACACCCAGAGCCACTGGGCGCCGAGCTCGGAGCGAGCCGGATGCTGACAAGCACTCGCTCCGTGGCCGGACTCTACCCAGAGTCCTCCACACCATCAAGGCCCTCCCCTTGGGCTCTGCCCTTGGCCAGTGCGGTTCAGGTTCAACAACAACTGTGCCGGGTCACTAGCAAAGTCCCCCGACCTTGACACTGGATCAAATCCCTAATCTATCTCCTGGGAATCTTATCCCCGTAGCCTGACTTCAGCAAGACACCTGCGGAGTCAGCTTAGCAACAACGCCCCAGCCTTCGAGCTTCCTCTTGGTAACCTCCATCCACTGACCCCACCTGGAGCCATGGCTAAAACCTCACTTGTCTTGGCCGTGTTCGGAGTTGACCCTGGTCTCTCTCCTGCTGCAAAGCCCCACTGTCACCCCCGGGACTCACTACCATCTTTAACTAGGGCCGTGGGTAAAATTTTTACCAGGAATATATACATATTCTTTTTTCTTTAACAAGGGACACATCGTGAATTCCTGGTGCTGAGAGTCTGAATGGCTGAACTGGTTCCTAAACTATAGGACATTTGTTTTGTTGTTTTGTGTTGTGTCACTGCTACACTTACTTAGATACCTGAGATAGTCCATTGGTGTTAAATAAGTTCCAATGTGAGTTTGAAATAGCAACCAAAAACAAAGAAAAAAGAAAAAAGAGCAACCAATTTGTATCTGAAATAACAAATAGATCTTAATTCATGCCAATGTTTAAAACAATACTCCTGGGGGCGCCTGGGTGGCTCAGTCGGTTAAGCGGCCGACTTCGGCTCAGGTCATGATCTCGCGGTCCGTCGTGAGTTCGAGCCCCGCGTCGGGCTCTGTGCTGACAGCTCTGAGCCTGGAGCCTGTTTCCGATTCTGTGTCTCCCTCTCTCTCTGACCCTCCCCCGTTCATGCTCTGTCTCTCTCTGTCTCAAAAATAAATAAACGCTAAAAATTTCTTTTTTAAAAAAAAAACAACCAATACTTCTGTTTCAAAACCACAAAATATTTTAGGAGATTAACGGATACCTAGGTGGTTCAGTCGGTTAAGTGTCTGACTTCAGCTTAGGTCATGAACTCATGGTTCATGAGTTAGAGCCCACCCTCAGGGTCTGTGCTGACAGCTCGGAGCCTGGAACCTGTGTCAGATTCTGCGTCTCCTTCTCTCTCTCTGCCCCTCCGCTGCTCACTCTCTCTCTCTCTCCCTCTCTCCCAATAATAAGTAATCATTAAAAACAAATGAAAAATTTACATTAGGAGAGTAGGGGCATTTTTTTAAAGTTTATTTATTGAGAGAGAGAGAAAGAGCATGAACAGGGGACGGGCAGAGACAAAGGAACAGAGAGAGAATCCCAAGCAGACTCTATACCACCAGCACAAATCCTGATGCAGGGCTCGAACCCACGAACCCTGAGATCATGACCTGAGCTGACACCAAGCGTCAAGAGTTGGGCGCTTAACCAACCAAGCCACCCAGGTGCCCCGGAAAGTAGGGGCATTTTGACAAAGACCTTCATTAAAATATTAAGGGAGTTGATGCTTCCTTCAGTAAGACATAACACAGCCACTGAAGGCTTCAAAATAGGAAAATGTTCTGACGGGTACCAAACTTTAGAGAAGAAAATTTGTCGTGTGTTTTAGTTCACACAGAAGAGCATGAGTTAGAAGACTGGCCAGGGGTGACAGTGATCCACGTGGCATGGTGTGTCTGTGCAGTGATCCACGTGTATGGGGTGTCTGTGACAGTGGTCCACGTATGGTGTGCAGGAGGTTGTGTGCATTTCTGCAGATTCTGTAGTGTGAAAGCACTGGGGAAACACTATTCACATTAATCCTATGCACACGGCACCCTTACCGATGGGCACAACCTTCTCAATTATATGAGACAGCGCAGAGAATGTGAAATAGAGTGGTAGCCATGGTATTTCAAGGAGAGAAAAGATATGACTGATTTCACTAAGAGAGGATTACTGAAGTACTGAGAGTGGGCAAAGTGACATCCAGATTTTAAATCCAAGTATCTTGGAGAATGACAGCAACAGTCCTAACCAAAACAGAAGTCAGAAACAGCTCAATCGAAATTTGGGATCAAAAACTGAAGTTTAGGATGATGCTGAGACCTTTTTCAGGTGAGTCTGAGGTGTGTGCACAACATCCCAATGATGATACTCAACAGAGATCTTACATCTGAAAGGCACTCGGGTGAAGATGCTATTTGCAGCCACACACACACACACACACACACACACACACACACACACGAGATTACAGAAGACACAGAAGTCGTAAAGAACACGTTAGAGAATGCTTACACTCAATCCTAAATATACGAGGACGAGAGAGAGAAGACCACACAGAAACAGAAGAACACAGAAGTCAAGGCGGAGGGAGTTCCGAGGAGACGGTGGGGGCAAAGAATGACGAACGACAGCGAGAGAGCAGGAAGGGAGAAAATGCAGGAACAACATGGGGATTAAGGGAGAAATCGCCAATCACCATCAGGTGTAGGGACTGTCAAAGTATTTGTGGCCAAAAGAAGGAAAGAGAGTAGAGAAACCTGTGAAGTTGCTGAGAAAAAGACACTGGCTTTGAGTTGAAGATGTGTAGACAGGTGCACAGGTGTGTGAGACGAGGAGAGACAGACAAAGAGAGAAAGATGCAAGAACGTAGGGGAAAGTGACGGAGCGCGAGGTCTGGGGGGAGACACAGCGGGCGGACCGAGGGCCGAGGCCAAGGGACGGCACCTGGTGCAGAAGAGGGACGAGCCCTGAGGAGACGGGAGCGAGGGAGCGGGCGTCCATGAGAGCCCAGCAATGCTGAAACACCGCCCCGTGGGTGAGGACATGTGCGGAGCACCCAGCCCATCTACACCTTTTCGGTGAAGTAGTGGAAAAGAGGTCTGCCACAGTCGAGGGGCTCGGGGTCACGGAAGAGGACAAACGGGGCACGCTCCCAGGGGTGGGTCATGACCTTTCACCGTCACAAAGAAAACTGGGGGCAAGTCCATTTAAAACTTTCGCATCTGCTTCTGGGACCTTAGTGCGCACGGATGCAGACTCTAGGGATGCATCTGGAATTGCACGTATTTGCAGATGCTTCTGATTTGGCTTTTGTGTTTGGGTGTCACTGACACGAGGGCCTAGCTCCGATGAGAGCCCTAGCATACACACATCCCCACACCCGGGGTCCAATCAAACAACTGTGCTCCTTGATACCACAGCACTTTTTTATGTCACAAACGCAGGCACCTCTGTGACCTCATGACGTCACATGCATTAGTGGCATTTCCGTACAAATACAGAACATAAATGTGTCAACAGTCCTGCTCCACAATCATTATATTAACATCTTATGTGGCCAGATTCTGAGCTGCCTGAGGACAGGAAAATGCTGCTTTCTAAAACAATCTAGTGGACAAGAGAAACTGGGGGAAGGGGTAGGTAAGGGGCCCGATTCGGAATCATCTGAGATACGCCTTTAGGACCCCTGACCTCTCCTGCAGCAGAAACAGCCAGAGGAAGGCTCTGAAAATACGGGACAGGAAATCACCGACAGGTGACTTGAAGGGAATAGAGAATTTAGGACCCGAAATGCACCTTTATCACAGAAGTCTCAAAGCTGGCCTATTTAAAGGACGTGTGCATATTAATCGGAGAAGTCTTCACATGTTAAGAAATAAAATGAAGAAACTGAATGAAGGAACCTGTCCATCAACTGTCAAACCTAATACTAAACGTACTTGACATCTTCCAACTTGGTGTGAAATTTCTCTGTGACTTCTTCAGAACTACTCCAAATGGGTACGGAAGGATAACGCTCCATGTGTGCAGTGAAGTGAAGAGAGATTTTTAAGGAAAAATTATGTCCTTGTTTTCCATTATGGGCAGGCACTTCAGAATGATGAAAACTTTCACTAAACCAGAAGCCTATGAATTACAGCCACAATGTCTGTAATAATTTCATTTCGGCGGCCGATACAACTCTTGGGCTTGGACTTAGCATAAAGCAAGTCCCTAGATGAATTAGGAAGGAACGGTTTAAGGGTGTGTGTGTAAAACTTATTAATGCACTCGCTGTGTTGTCTTTTTCCCCTTGAATCTTGCAGGGACAGAATATAATAAATTTATCTAATCAAAAAGCTCAGTGAATTCATAAAAGGACAGACAACGTTAAATTTGGGATAACTGCATCTTTTCAATTATCTACAGTTCATTTTAAGCCCCACACCCAATAGCTTATTTGAAGATATTATCTTAAAGAACCTAGTCAAAAATATCCTTTCTTTTTTGTTTTGTTTTTTAATTTTAAATCTGGCATCCATTCTAGCAACTCTGACTCCTAATCCTTCTATTCAGGAAAGATGCTTTCCTTTCTATTATTATACTAACTTTTGCTCTTTAATCGTATAATGTATGGATTCCAATCACTGCCAAACAAGAAAAATGCATAGGGTTTACATCTAGTGAAACAAAAACAAATCAAAGGGAAATCTCAGCATAAACCTTAAATGAGTGTTTTGTACTTTTGGGGTTTTGTTTTTAAATTTGATTCTCTCTCTTTCTTGGTTTAAATAGCAATCTACATTTAATTAGGAGATAGAATCCTGTCTTTTTCCTACCAATTCCTATCATAATTCTTGAAGTTTAGCATCCACTCTCTGACAGTCAACAATAAATGTGTTTATAATGATTAAAGGAAAATTAAACAACCGTAAGAAAGAAATAATAAGAGAAGGGCCAATGTGAAAATACAAAGAATTTTAGAAATGAAACACAGACAGTCAACTAAAGTAAAAAGGCAACCAATGTGTTACACCATTGATTAGACATCGCTAATCTCGTATCCGTGTTTTAGACTTTAAAATCTCCTCTTGTTAGCTTTCAGTTTTGAGGTTACCTTTAAAACTCAAATACACAGAAGCAAGGGAAACAACGACCCTTCCCAGACGCTTCCCCGGTGCCAGGGGCTGACACGGGCGCTCGCTCGCTCCATACAAGCCTACCACCGGCACGCGGTGTAGACGCAGTGTAGTGCACAGAAGCCCGAGGCTGGAAACATCCAGACGCTAACACTTCTCGTGGGCACGGGGGCCCCTTGCCTGCTCTTGCCCTGGGCTCCCGTGGCTTCGGTCGGGAGGCCAACCTCCCCGCCCCGGGTTTATGTTCCCAGCCTGCACCTGCCTTGGAAGCTCAAGAGAGACCGCCTCACCTGTCCGTGACCACGGCCACCGGAGCACCAGGCTGCCAGGTCAGACTCCGCCCTCGTCTCCTTTCCCCTCCTACTCCAGCCTCCTCCCTGAACAGCCTGCAACATCTACTTTTCTTTCCCCTCCTTCAGTTTCCTATATCCAGTCACCGAATCCTGGTGTCTCTGAGTCCTCAGTGGAACTTCCTTCCCAACACTTCTCTCTACCCGTCCGGTCCAGGACCACCGTAGCAGATATGATCATGATGAAAAGTCCGCGATACTGAGAGCGCTCGCCAGATGTGACGGAGACATGAAGTGGGCAAAGGCAGTGCGAGCGGCGGGCTTTCTCGACGCAGGGCTGGCTGCCACAGCCCTGCACGTTGTACCCACCGCGGCGTCCGAGAAGCACAACGAAGGCATGCCGTTCAGCAAGCTGTGCCCGTGCTGCTATGTCCAGGCCCGGTAGGAGGCGCTCTGATGTGACGGAGGCCGGGGGAGGCCAGGGTCCTGCTCGCAGAGACGGAGAGCCTCGAGGAGTGAGAGCGAGCCCGAAAACCCACATCGAGAGCGACGTGCGTGCCCATGCGTTGGCGGCGAAGACAGAGAAGCCCAGGCTGTGCCCGGTGTGTGCCAGGGCCGGTCGGCGCGGGCGGAAGCTTTGCGGGGACTGGAAGGTGGAACGGAACCGGGTGGGGCCAAGAGGGCGGGAAAAGCCCCGCAGGACAGAAGCAGCTCCCGTAAGCTGTCTCCCAGAGCTCCCCTGACAGGGTCCTGTCACCATTTGGGCGACGCCTACTTTCCAGCCCTCACCCCCGCCCCCCCATCTTTCAAACCCCCAACCAAACCAAACGACCTCAAAACCTAACACCACGAACGCAGTGACGTTAGGGCCCTCGCGGTCTCCCTCCATTCCTAGCAAGAGGCACGGCCCCAGAACACAGAGGCTAAGTCTCGCTAAGTCTGTGACTCATCCACCCGACCCAACAGCTGGAAGCACTCACACCAGCTGGCCCAACAGGTATGCAAACCTTCAAACAGACAAGTATTTGAAAGGAGGGCTGTCCTTCGAAGAGGGCAGACTTGTGTATGCAGGAGTGCGTTCTACGCGCTTTACCGCGCACGTGACCAACCCGAAGCCACCGCAGGGCACCCCGAACCCCACGTTTCCGTGGGGTGGTGCTCGGCTCTCCCCCCAGGCGCCTCAGCCGTCTGGTGAGGCCCCAATATTATGCTCCTTCTGACCACACTAGCACGCAACCATATGTGTCCACAGACCACCATCCAGGCCGGGAGACGTGCCAGCAACTTGCGTGATCAGCCAAAGAAAAATGGTCAGCAAAGAAATTGGATCAGCGAAGAAAAGAACCCAGTGGCCTTCTCTGTCCCCCAAACACGAGCAGGCCGTGAGCGTGAGGCAGAGGGTGGGAGACAGTTACTTCGGGGGGATTGGGAGATAATGGCGGGGCTCTGTTCCTGCTCTTACTGCTTCTCAGCTCTCAGAAACGCAAGGCGTTCTGGAAAAGGGTCCATTTCCTGGGCCCAAAACATTTGGTCCTGGAGGCCACACCTCTTAGCAGCCTGCCTTCCCCCAGGGAGAATGACGGGTCCATGGCTTTCTGGGAGTCACAAAAGTGGCCCTCGGTAACGAACCCAGGACAAAAATCCCAACCGTCAGCAGCCATGAACCAGATCCGCACAGAGCTGCAGGGGAGGGGACGGTCTGATCCTACATCGGGGGGAAGCAGAGAGGGGAAACCAGTGTTTTGTCTCCTAAAGCACATCTGTGAATGGAACTGGATTGCTACTAACAAGAAAACTAAGATCTTCTGGAAGAATTTCAGGGTCCTTGTTAAGACGACAAGTCCGAGCTGGCGCCCTGAAGTGAAGGGTGGTTTTATGCGCGGGCACTGAGCCTGCCATCTGCTCCCTGTGGCTGGAGAGATGCCGTTCTTAACACACGCCCACCAGGCAGGGCTCCCCGGAAGCAAAGACTGCCTCCTCGTCACCCGGGCAAAACACAGATGAAAATAACAAGCCTAGAGAGACAGGAAGTCACACAAGGCAGGGTCACTTTACCTGTAAATATTTTACCTTAAACGTGCCCAACACCTTCAAAATCACTACGGCCTGGGCCGTACGCACGGAGCAAGTCGCATCCCAGACACTGGTGTCCAGGGAAACACCAACAGCAAATTACGTGCATGGGCTTCTTTGCAGCGAGGCACCCTCTCGCAAACGACGCGGTAAACAAAATCACCTCTGCTGGGGCAAATCCTGTTTCCTCGGGAATATGTGTACAGCATTCAGGAGAATTCAATTTTGTTAGAATGGGAAAGAAATAAACCTCGAGCAGTTGCCAAGATCCTTCCGTTATATGAAATGACACCTTTAAAATTATTCTTTTCCAGAAGAGCAGCCCCAGTCTTTAAAACTTACCCAGGTTTCTCTTGTAGAAGCTGATTCTATTTTAAATATTCCTTTCATTCCCCTTGAGTTCTCAGTTGTCTCTGAAATGCTGTTTTTAACACTATTTGAATTAGTTTATAACTGGTCTAAATAAAAAGCAATAATTCATAGGATTAGCCAAACATGGGGTAAATTATTTCAGGGGCAGGTACGTGTAGTGTGTGATGTGTGTGGTGTGTGTATGTATATGCGTGTATACAGTTTGTGTGTGTGTGTGTGTTATGTATGTGTATGTAGTGTGCACGTGTGTGTACGGGTACGTGTGTATGTGAGTAGTATATGCTGGGCAGCGTGTAGCACACACGTTTGTGGTATTATCAGAAGTTAAGTCATTATTAAAAGTTTAGAAATATGCTTATGTTAAGCTTTCATTCAGAGAGGTGGTCTCAACTCATGATCCTTCTGCATTGTGGGGTCACAGACACATTCAAGGATCAGATGACAGCCAGACCCCCTCCATGAACACATGCAAGCAAACAACTGTATACATGACACAGGTACTTCCTGGACCCACGAGTGCCATCTTCGGACTGTAGGAAGAACATTTCCCTTGACACCTTTCTTTTCAAAGGGCTCCTTCGTAATTACTACCCTGAGTCACAAAAATTCCTCAGGAGAGGACTTCAGAGATTACCTAATCTGGTTTACTTAAAGCCTAGAGAGGTGAGGCGATTTTCCAAGGACATTCTGCTGGGAAGGACCAGGGCTGGGACCAGGGCAAGACTCCCGGTCATTTGTCCAAAGCTCTTTCAATTAAGGGAGGCACTTGCATTCCTAGAACACATTGCTAGCATGGAGCAAGTGACTAATAAAGAAAACACACAAACCACTAAAGCAGAGTTAAAACTACAAACACCCTGGCTGCTCTAAGAGCCGTCCTTGGGAGGAGTTGCTTCCCCTGCGATTACACCCACACCAACATAAATAAAGTCCTGCTTCTTGCTTTACTGCACCAATCCTGTAAGGCTCACCTGAGCACAGAGCTCCCGTTAGCTTCAAAGGTACTTTTTACTTCTTGGTTCAGCTCCACGGGGATATTAAACAAGACAAGATGCAGCCCAATGCCTTGGAGATGAACAATGGAAACAAATTACTATACGCTATTTAGTCGAATAGTAAGAAAAATGTGTTCCATCCCTACACGCTACTAAATTTCTCTGACAATCTCCCTTAATCTTCCGACACTTGGGTCTCATTCTTTCACAATATTGTTTCTATCACAACAATGAAATGTGGGTTATTTCATCTCAGGGAAACTCGGATACGATTTGTTAAGCGGTAATTGTGTTACCTACACTATTGATTTGGGCACTGGTCCCACAAGGGGCTTGGCTGGTGGAGTTTACTCGATCTGTGCTGCCCGACATCACCTTCACAGGCACAACACAGGGAAAGGCTTCCACTTGTTTCAAAGCAAAGTGAAGTACAAATATTTCTTAGAAAGCTAACGTTCCTCAACCAGGACTAGCTACAGGACTACAGGTTACTCAGCCGATACACACAGATCAGTTTCAAGCACAGGCAATTTTTAATAAAGAATGGTGGGTCAAAGACAAAGTAAGACTCATTAATAATCAAATGATGCTTAGCCTCTTTTCCATACCATCAAATTAGATCAGATGACAAATAAAACATCTTTAGCTATCTTCTAAAACTGGGAAAACAACTGAAACAAGTGAAATCTAGATACGGGGGATCTGAAATTTTATTTTTTTTTTAAGTTTTTATTTAAACTCTTAGCACACAGGGTAATATTAGTTTCAGGTGTACAATATGGTGATTCGACACGTCCACACGTCACGCAGTGCTGGTCACAACACAGAACAATCACCCAGGGATCTTGTTCAAAATCAGATTCGATTCGGTGGACATTCCACATTTCTAACAAGCCCCCTGGGATCGCTGACCATGCTGTGAGTACAAGGGCTTAAGACAGTTGTTGGTTAAGATAATCAAGGATGAAAACTTGTTTTTATGAGCACTAATGCTTACCAACCACCTACTACGTGCCAGGAACTCTACCTATAGAAAGTTCAACACTCACAAAACCCACCTGAGGAAAGAGGTCACTGCTCCCATTATAGAGATAATGAAAAATAAGGTTAACAAAGAAAATACACAATATGAATAAGGTAAAAAGGTACAAATGGGTAGAACTGGGGCCTGAATTTAGGGTTACTTGGCTCCAAATGTTTTCATTAGTCTAATCATTTTCATTAATTTAAATAAATTTAAATAAATATGAATGGAATATCTACACAGGCAAGACATTAGGTATAGAGGAAGCAGAACAGTAGAGAAAACAAAGAGTATGAACTCATGGACCTTATGTTCTAGCAGTCAAGACTAAAGCAACAAGCTCTGCAGTTAGGTACGTAACTATGATTTGCTACATCCTGTGAAATAAAGTTCAAGGTGTTCAGAAAGATTACAGAAAGAAAGACTGACTTAATCTGGGTTAAAGTAAAAAAAAAAAAAAAAAAAAAGAAAAGAAAAAGAAATTGCTTCCCCAAAGAAATGCCTTTTGAGTGGAGTTCGGACAGATGAGTAAAAGTTAACTAGGTGACTGGAGGTGTGGTCAGCACGCAGGCAGCAGAAAAGGTCAACCCAACCAGATGAACACAGTGTAAAAAATCCCAGGAGAGAAAACCACCAGCATGGTTAGAGACAGAGGGTGTGAAATGGGGCCAGTGAGAAAGGCCCCACCCAGATCATGTGTACTTTGTTGCTAATGGTGGTCTTCACCTGCAGATGAAGGGAAGCCTAGGACAGTGCTAAATAGAGATCAAATACAATCAGGCTCACACTCTTCCTTTCTTTCTAAATGTGCATTTTTGAGGGTCGCCTGGGTGGCTCAGTCAGTTAAGCATCTCACCGCGGTTCAGGTCATCATCATGTCATAGTTCGTGACTTCAAGCCCCACGTCAGGCTCTGTGCTGACAGCTCAGAGCCTGGAGCCTGCTTTGGTTTCTGTGTCTCCTTCTCTCTGCCCCTCCCCACCTGCTCTGTCTCTCAAAAATAAACGAAAATATTAAAAACAAAACAAAAAAGATGTATGAACCTTCGGCTACATGCATTTTGGTGCACATATCACTGCTGACTCAATATCTACATATGGGATTGCTACTTCCACACATATGTAAATCGAGCTGATGACACTCGCAAAGAGTCATCCAGCGTGCTGCCACAGTTCACAATTTTACCATCAATGCACAGAAATGTCCACATGTGCTCCAACACAAGGTTTTGGTCCTTTTAAATATCTTATTCATTCTGGTGAGTGAGTGATGTGACCACATCGTTGTTTTAGTATTTCCCTGATAATAGGATATTTTCACATTTGTTGGCCTCCTGCACGTAATCTTTTATGAAATGTTCCAGATTTTCTATTATATTTACCGCCTTTGATTTACGGCAGTATATGTACACAAATAAACATACTGGAGAAACAAGTTCTTTACCACATATATGTATTGCCCACAGAGTCTCCCATCCTCTGAATTAAGTTTTTTTTCTCTCTTAACGATATCGTTACAAGAAGAGAGAGTCTTAATTTTAATAGATTCCAATTTGTAAACCACTTTTTCTATGGCTCCTCCCTTTCATGGCTGGTTAAGAAGTCATGGCCTAGGGGCGCCCAGGTGGCTCAGTCGGTTAAGCCTCCGATTTCAGCTCAGGTCATGATCTCACGGTCCATGAGTTTGAGCCTCGCGTGGGGCTCTGTGCTGACGGCTCAGAGCCTGGAGCCTGTTTTAGATTCTGTGTCTCCCTCTCTCTCTGACCCTCCCCATTTCATGCTCTGTCTCTCTCTGTCTCAAAAATACATAAACGTTAAAAAAATTTTTTTTTTTAAAAAAGAAGTCACGGCCTAATCTAAGGTCATGAAGATTTTTTTGCATAATCTTCCAGAATATTTATTACTCTAACCTTTACATTTAGGTCCATAATCTCACCTGAAATTAATTTTCGTTTTTACTGTAAAGTTGAGGCAGAAGTAATTTTTTTCCATATGAATATACACTCAGCTCAATACAACTCATTTAACGGTTTGTGATACTTTTCAACTTCCTCCATGCACAAACATACCATTTAGGTTTAATGGTTTATTTTATGTCAATCTCTATAGTTCTCAGTTTACTAAATTGGTTATCATCTCCTGTGCACTCTTAAATGACTCTGGTGACAGAGCACTTCCTTGTCCCACCCAAATCTCAGGAAGAAAGCTTTCAATACTTATCAAATCCATATATTGCTTTTTCTGAGTTTTTAAAATTATGAGTACAGATGTTTATAAATCCTTTTTAACTTTAATCTTCAGAAGATCATATATTTTTCCTCTTTTTTCTGTTATGATGAACGACACTGACTGAATTTCAAATGTGAAAAAGTAACACAAAATATTCCATCCCTGGAGCAAACATCATGGCTTGTTATATAATATCCCCTGTAAAAATGATCAATATGTCCCCAACAAATGAACACATATCTATTCTCTTATGTAGTCCCATTTCCTGGCTTTTGGGCTAGCTCTGCGACTTGACCTGTTGTTGACCCCTGCAATAGCAGAGCCAGGGTGTGAATTCTGACTTGAAGCCCCTCCAGGAGTCACTCTCTCTCGGGGAAGCCTGCTGACATGAAGAACTCACGTAGACCTTGTAAGGCCAGACCTTGAGGAAGCCCAGGTTAACAATGTGGAGAGGCCACAGGCCCCACCAATACCCATTGTGTCAGCACCCCCAGCACAGACATTAGACAGGAGAGTGGAGAAGCCTTCACACGGCCCTCGTCAGAGCCCCCATCTGACTACACTTGTAGGCAAGACCCCAAGAAAACACCCGCCACATGCATCTATCCAACACACAGATCTGTGGGAGATAATAATAAACTATTGTCTTAGGGGTTGTTGTTGTCCTTCTTCTAAAGCAACAGGTAAGTGGAACAATTGGTATTTGATCTGCTAATTTTCCACTTAGGATTTCTGTGTCAATTTCCATGAGATAGAAGGGTATGGAATTTCCTTTCTTGTGATGCTCGTGTAAAGTTTTGGTTGGTATTGTGTTTTATAAAGTGAGTAGATATGTATTTCATCTGAAAGAGTTTGTGTATTATCAGTGATAAAGACTCGTTAAGAGTTTGAAATTCACCAGTGAAGGCATCTCAGCACGGAGAGTTCTTTGTGTATTTCAGTAAAATAATCCCATTAACAGATTACAGTATATTTTAGATTTTTGTTTCTTCTGATGTTTATTTGATCTATATTTTCCTATTTATTGATCAAAATGTGTTCAAAATAATTTTATTCTATATTTATTTCCCACTTCTCTTCTCTTCCTGTTTTTCAGGGGCAAGTTGAGGAAGCAAAGAGGAGGTTGTAAGTGAAAATATACATTGATTATTTCACTTTCAACTTTCCTGTGTCAGTGTACTTAAGATGTGCTTCTTATAAGCAGCACAGAGTTGGACTGTAATTTTTAAAATCTGGCTGCCAATATTGATGTTTTAGGAGGAATATTTAGTTAATTCACATTTAGTATCACCACCACTTTGTTTGGATTCACATCTCCCACTTTATTAATTTCCCATTTCTCCTCGCTACTCTCATTTTTTTTTTGTCCTTCCTTGATTTCTTTTACGTGATCAAGAAATACAATTACAACACCATAAGTGCTATCGTTATTACTTTTTTCCACACTCCCCTCCTTCAGATTTTTAAATATTTTTACTGTATCTTCCACTTTTAAGTAGTTTCTCTAAAGAGTTTTTTTAATAATTTTTTTTCAATATATGAAGTTTATTGTCAAACTGGTTTCCATACAACACCCAGTGCTCATCCCAAAAGGTGCCCTCCTCAATACCCATCACCCACCCTCCCCTCCCTCCCACCCCCCATCAACCCTCAGTTTGTTCTCAGTTTTTAAGAGTCTCTTATGCTTTCATTCTCTTCCACTCTAACCTTTTTTTTTTCCTTCCCCTCCCCCATGGGTTTCTGTTAAGTTTCTCAGGATCCACATAAGAGTGAAAACATATGGTATCTGTCTTTCTCTGTATGGCTTATTTCACTTAGCATCACACTCTCCAGTTCCATCCATGTTGCTACAAAGGGCCATATTTCATTCTTTCTCATTGCCATGTAGTACTCCATTGTGTATATAAACCACAATTTCTTTATCCATTCATCAGTTGATGGACATTTCGGCTCTTTCCATAATTTTGCTATTGTCGAGAGTGCTGCTATAAACATTGGGGTACAAGTGCCCCTATGCATCAGTACTCCTGTATCCTTCGGGTAAATTCCTAGCAGTGCTATTGCTGGGTCATAGGGTAGGTCTATTTTTAATTTTTTGAGGAACCTCCACACTGTTTTCCAGAGCGGCTGCACCAGTTTGCATTCCCACCAACAGTGCAAGAGGGTTCCCGTTTCTCCACATCCTCGCCAGCATCTAGTCTCCTGATTTGTTCATTTTAGCCACTCTGACTGGCATGAGGTGATATCTGAGTGTGGTTTTGATTTGTATTTCCCTGATGAGGAGCGACGTTGAGCATCTTTTCATGTGCCTGCTGGCCATCTGGATGTCTTCTCTAGAGAAGTGTCTATTCATGTTTTCTGCCCATTTCTTCACTGGATTATTTGTTTTTTGGGTGTGGAGTTTGGTGAGCTCTTTATAGATTTTGGATACTAGCCCTTTGTCTGATATGTCATTTGCAAATATCTTTTCCCATTCTGTTGGTTGCCGTTTAGTTTTGTTGGTTGTATCCTTTGCTGTGCAGAAGCTTTTTATCTTCATAAGGTCCCAGTAGTTCATTTTTGCTTTTAATTCCCTTGCCTTTGGGGATGTGTCGAGTAAGAGATTGCTACGGCTGAGGTCAGAGAGGTCTTTTCCTGCTTTCTTCTCTAGGGTTTTGATGGTTTCCTGTCTCACATTCAGGTCCTTTATCCATTTTGAGTTTATTTTTGTGAATGGTGTAAGAAAGTGGTCTAGGTTCATTCTTCTGCATGTTGCTGTCCAGTTCTCCCAGCACCATTTGTTAAAGAGACTGTCTTTTTTCCATTGGATATTCTTTCCTGCTTTGCCAAAGATTAGTTGGCCATACGTTTGTGGGTCTAGTTCTGGGGTTTCTATTCTATTCCATTGGTCTATGTGTCTGTTTTTGTGCCAATATCATGCTGTCTTGATGATGACAGCTTTGTAGTAGAGGCTAAACTCGGGGATTGTGATGCCTCTTGCTCTGGTCTTCTTCTTCAAAATTACTTTGGCTATTCGGGGCCTTTTGTGGTTCCATATGAATTTTAGGATTGCTTGTTCTAGCTTCGAGATGAATGCTGGTGCAATTTTGATTGGGATTGCATTGAATGTGTAGATAGCTTTGGGTAGTATTGACATTTTGACAGTATTTATTCTTCCAATTCATGAGCAGGGAATGTCTTTCCATTTCTTTATATCTTCTTCAATTTCCTTCATAAGCTTTCTATAGTTTTCAGCATACAGATCTTTTACATCTTTGGTTAGATTTATTCCTACGTATTTCATGCTTCTTGGTGCAATTGTGAATGGGATCAGTTTCTTTATTTGTCTTTCTGTTGCTTCATTGTTAGTGTATAAGAATGCAACTGATTTCTGTACATTGATTTTGTATTCTGCAACTTTGCTAAATTCATGTATCAGTTCTAGCAGACTTCTGGTGGAGTCTATCAGATTTTCCACGTATAATATCATGTCATCTGCAAAAAGTGAAAGCTTAACTTCATCTTTGCCAATTTTGATGCCTTTGATTTCCTTTTGTTGTCTGATTGCTGATGCTAGAACTTCCAACACTATGTTAAACAACAGCGGTGAGAGTGGACATCCCTGTCGTGTTCCTGATCTCAGGGAAAAAGCTCTCAGTTTTTCCCCATTGAGGATGATGTTAGCTGTGGGCTTTTCATAAATGGCTTTGATGATCTTTAAGTATGTTCCTTCTATCCCAACTTTCTCAAGGGTTTTTATTAAGAAAGGTTGAATTTTGTCAAAGGCCTTTTCTGCATCGATTGACAGGATCATATGGTTCTTATCTTTTCTTTTATTAATGTGATGTATCACATTGATTTGCGAATGTTGAACCAGCCCTGCATCCCAGGAATGAATCCCACTGGATCATGGTGAATAATTCTTTTTATATGCTATTGAATTCAATTTGCTAGTATCTTATTGAGAATTTTTGCATTCATGTTCATCAGGGATATTGGCATGTAGTTCTCTTTTTTTACTGGGTCTCTGTCTGGTTTAGGAATCAAAGTAATACTGGCTTCATAGAATGAGTCTGGAAGTTTTCCTTCCCTTTCTATTTTTTGGAATAGCTTGAGAAGGATAGGTATTACCTCTGCTTTAAACGTCTGGTAGAACCAGCTGGGAAGCCATCTGGTCCTGGACTCTTATTTGTTGGGAGATTTTTGATGACTGATTCAATTTCTTCGCTGGTTATGGGTCTGTTCAAGCTTTCTATTTCCTCCTGATTGAGTTTTGGAAGCGTGTGGGTGTTTAGGAATTTGTCCATTTCTTCCAGGTTGTCCAGTTAACTTGTGGGAATATAATTTTTCATAGTATTCCCTGATAATTGCTTGTATCTCTGAGGGATTGGTTGTAATAATTCCATTTTCATTCATGATTTTATCTATTTGGGTCATCTCCCTTTTTGTTTTGAGAAGGCTGGCTAGAGGTTTATAAATTTTGTTTATTTTTTCAAAAAACCAACTCTTGGTTTCGTTGATCCGCTCTCCAGTTTTTTTAGATTCTATATGGTCTATTTCTGCTCTGATCTTTATTATTTCTCTTCTTCTGCTGGGTTTAGGCTGTCTTTGCTGTTCTGCTTCTATTTCCTTTAGGTGTGCTGTTAGATTTTATATTTGGGATTTTTCTTGTTTCTTGAGATAGGCCTGGATTGCAATGTATTCTCCTCTCAGGACTGCCTTTGCTGCATCCCAAAGCATTTGGATTGTTGTATTTTCATTTTCATTTGTTTCCATATATTTTTAAATTTCTTCTCTAATTGCCTGGTTAATCCATTCCTTTCTTAGTAGGGTGTTCTTTAACCGCCATGCTTTGGGAGGTTTTGCAGACTTTTTCCTGTGGTTGATTTCAAGCTTCATAGCATTGTGGTCTGAAAGTATGCATGGTATGATCTCAATTCTTGTATACTTATGAAGGGCTGTTTTGTGACCCAGTATGTGATCTATCTTGGAGAATGTTCCATGTGCACTTGAGAAGAAAGTATATTCTATTGCTTTGGGATGCAGAGTTCTAAATATATCTGTCAAGTCCATCTGATCCAATGTATCATTCAGGGCCCTTGTTTCTTTATTGACCGTGTGTCTAGACAATCTATCCATTTCTGTAAGTGGAGTGTTAAAGTCCCCTGCAATTACCACATTCTTATCAATAAGGTTGCTTATGTTTGTGAGTTAATTGTTTTATATATTTGTGGGCTCCTGTATTCGGCGCATAGACATTTATAATTGTTAGCTCTTCCTGATGGATAGACCCTGTGATTATTATATAATATCCTTCTTCACCTCTTGTTACAGCCTTTAATTTAAAGTCTAGTTTGTCTGATATAAGTATGGCTACTCCAGCTTTCTTTTGACTTCTAGTGGCATGATAAATAGTTCTCCATCCCCTCACTCTCAATCTGAAGGTGTCCTCAGGTCTAAAATGAGTCTCTTGTAGACAGCAAATAGATGGGTCCTGTTTTGTTATCCATTCTGATACCCTATGTCTTTTGGTTGGCGCATTTAGTCCATTTACATTCAGTGTTATTATAGAAAGATATGGGTTTAGAGTCATTGTGATGTCCATAGGTTTCATGCTTGTAGCGATGTCTCTGGTACTTTGTCTCACAGGATACCCCTTAGGATCTCTTGTAGGGCTGGTTTAGTGGTGACGAATTCCTTCAGTTTTTGTTTGCATGGTAAGACCTTTATCTCTCCTTCTATTCTAAATGATAGACTTGCTGGATAAAGGATTCTCAGCTACATATTTTTTCTGTTCATCACATGGAAGATCTCCTGCCATTCCTTTCTAGCCTGCCAAGTTTCAGTAGAGAGATCAGTCATGAGTCTTATAGGTCTCCCTTTATATGTTAGAGCAGGTTTATCCCTAGCTGCTTTCAGAATTTTCTCTTTATCCTTGTATTTTGCCAGTTTCACTATGTTATGTCGTGCAGAAGATCGATTCAAGTTACGTCTGAAGGGAGTTCTCTGTGCCTCTTGGATTTCAATGCCTTTTTCCTTCCCCAGATCTGGGAAGTTCTCAGCTATTATTTCTTCAAGTACACCTTCAGCACCTTTCCCTCTCTCTTCCTCCTCTCGAATACCAATTATGCGTATATTATTTCTCTTTAGTGCATCACTTAGTTCTCTAATTTTCCCCTCATACTCCTGGATTTTTTTATCTTTTTCTCAGCTTCTTCTTTTTCCATAATTTTATCTTCTAGTTCACCTATTTTCTCCTCTGCCTCTTCAATCCGAGCCATAGTTGTCTCCATTTTATTTTGCAGTTCATTGATAGCATTTTTTAGCTCCTCCTGGCTGTTCCTTAGTCCCTTGATCTCTGTAGCAAGAGATTCTCTGCTGTCATACTGTTTTCAAGCCCAGCGATTAATTATGACTATTATTCTAAATTCACTTTCTGTTATATTGTTTAAATCGTTTTTGATGAGTTTGTTAGCTGTTGTTATTTCCTGGATGTTTTTCTGAGGGGAATCCTTCTGTTTCATCATTTTGGATAGTCCCTGGAGTGGTGCGGGACTGCGGGGCACTTCCCCTGTGCTGTCTTGAATAACTTGCGTTGGTGGGCGGGGCCACAGTCAGACCTGATGTCTGTCCCCAGCCCACTGCTGGGGCCACAGTCAGACTGGTGTGTGCCTTCTCTTCCCCTCTCCTAGGGGCGGGATTCACCGTGGGGTGGCGTGGCCCGTCTGGGCTACTCGGACACTGCCAGGCTGTGGTGCTGGGGATCTGGCGTATTAGCTGGGGTGGATGGGCAAGGTGCACGAGAGTGGGAGGGGCAGGCTCAGCTCACTTTTCCTTCGGAGATCCGCTTCGGGAGGGGCCCTGCAGCACCAGGAGGGAGTCAGACCCACCGGAGGGATGGATCCACAGAAGCACAGCATTGGGTGTTTGGGAGGTGCAAGTAAGTTCCCTGGCAGGAACTGGTTCCCTTTGGGATTTTGGCTGGGGGATGGGTGAGGGAGATGGCGCTGGCGAGCACATTTGTTCCCCGCCAAACTGAGCTCTGTTGTCTGGGGCTCAACAACTCTCCCTCCCGTTGTCCTCCAGCCCTCCTGTTCTCCAAGTAGAGCTGTTAGCTTATAACCTGCCAGATGTCAAGTCCCTCTGTCTGTCGGAACACTCCGTCCGGCCCCTCTGCTTTTGCAAGCTAGACTCGGGGGCTCTGCTTGGCCTGTGGGCCGCCACTCCGCCCCGGCTCCCTCCCGCCAGTCCGTGGAGCGCGCACCGCCTCCACGCCCTTCCTACCCTCTTCCGTGGGCCTTTCATCTGCGCTTGGCTCCGGAGACTCCGTTCTGCTAATCCTCTGGCGGTTTTCTGGGTTATTTAGGCAAGTGTGGGTGGAATCTAAGTGATCAGCAGGACACGTGGTGAGCCCAGCGTCCTCCTACGCCGCCATCTTCCCAGGATCCTCTCTAAAGATTTTAACGCATACTGATGACTCATGAGAGATACTAGAATTAGAATCCATCAAGTCCCAATCGAGATGGGTGCTATCTTCCTTTTTACCTTTAATACTTGAACTGCCTTTTAACCTCTTTATGCTTGTGCCATTGTTTGCGTATGATTTCATTCTACACACATACATTTCAAACCAGCAAACAGTATTTTTGTTTTTATGGCTGACAGACATTTAAATTCACACGTGTATATATTTTTACTAAAATCTTTATTCCCTCAGATTTTGGGATATCCACCTGCCTCATAAGCTGCCCTCAGTATTTCTTCCACTTTCAAGGAGTTATCTCAGTTTTTCCTTAAATGTCCTTGCTTTATTTTTTATATTTTAATTTATTTTCAGAAGCTCTAGAGCCAGACCAGCAGTTATTTTATGTCAGGAAGCTGAACATATCATCCCCATGTAGTTTCCATCATTTCTGGAGAAACACACGAGAACATTATTGTTTTGTGGATGGTCACACGCCCCCTCCCATTTTTTGATTTACATTGATTTTCTTTCAGTCTTTGGCTGAATTCCAGCAGTTTGACCATAATGTGCACAGTGTAGTTCTCTGTATTCATCCTTCTTGGTGTTCATCGTTTCTTGAATCTGTGATGCAATCTGCTTCCTAAGTTGTGAAAAAGCGTCAGTCACTGTCTCTTCAAATAGTGCCCCGATGCATCTTCTGTATCTTCTCCATCTGGAACTCTCGCTGAATATTTTTTAGATCCTCTACTGTGTACCATATGTCTCATAATCTTTTGTGTGTTTTCTATCCTTTTCTCTCTTCATTTTCCAATCTGTTATTTTCTATGGATTTATCTCCCATTTCAGGAATTTTCTATTCTGTTATGTCTTACTTGCTTTTTAGCCAAAATTTTGATCTCAAATTTCAGTTGTCTTATTTTCAGTTCTAGAATTTCCATCTGGTTCTATTTTTATGGATCTCTGTTGTAAAAATCTTATTTCTTTACAAATGTTTATCACAGTTATTTATAAAGTCTCTCTCTGCTAACTACAATATCTGGATCACTTGTGGTTCTTATTCTATGGTCTTTTCCCCCTATTTTAGGGTTTGCTCATTTTGTCCTGTTTTAATCAGGAATTGAGTCTTGGACATAGTGTATCAAAGTGTGCAGAGGCTCTAAATGAGGCTATTGTCCTCTAGAGATTACTTACATTTCTTCGGGAAGACCACTGATTAGAAATAAATGAATGAAATTTTACAATCTAAGTACATTTAATTTCATTTATAAGTAGTATGTGTCCCTATAAGAAAAATATAAAAATACTCCACTGGTTGTGAAAATCTTCACAACTTTCCATCCATGAATTTGAAGTCTGATATTTATTTAATTCTGATATTTAATTTTAATGGTTTTTGTAACTAAAAAATCTCCCCACAAGATATAAAATGACACAGAATAAGTATACTCAGCTTGTACACAGCTACTAAATATGGTTGTACACACTATCTTTCATTTCCAAAATTAATTGAGAAAGGAGTGAATTAAGCAGGAAGAGATAAATTCTAAGGTAAAATTGCCTGGTTAGAAAAAGACCAGAAAATATCCAGGGCCATAAAACAGAGTCACCAGGATTATCTGCTCTACTGCAACAGACTTTATTTGCATCTCTACTAAAAATAAAAAAAGGATGCATTTGCACCTACCTTCCCTACAATGTCTGGCACCTTTAGTTATAATGAACAGTGGGATGACCCAAAGACATTCACCTAGAAAATTCTCAGGTGGTCTTCACCCCTGTATAGTATTGAAAAATCCCCATCACCCAATATATCCCCTTATTTCTGACTTTCATAGAGTTTCTCTGAGTGGTAGATGGTCAAAACTTTGAGGGGATAAATGAGGTCAAAAAAGTAGAAGCAGATAGCAATCTCCCATTTTTCCCTCATTTCTATGACTGGAAGTATGTAACAGACTACCATGCCTGTGTATTCTTATCATCACGTTTTCAACAACATCTAACGGTCTTCTAAAAATATTTTCATTATTGGGACTCAAGAAAATTTAACTCTTAACACATAAAACATGCCCATAAAGTACTGACAAGAAAGGCAGAATAAAGAAGTCACAAAGTACCAGTCAATACATTAATGTATGAATCCACTTTCTACTATACCAGATGCCGAGTTAGAGCAAAACAGGGGATGGGGAAGAAGAGCACAACGTCTCAGAAGAGCAACTACCCGTTTTGCAGAATTCTCCAGGGACATCTTTCAACCCCCGTTCTGTGTGGACAGCATCTGTGTTATCTGACACACTGACTTCTGCTTTGCATAAACTAAACATCTCCAAAATCTTAAAAAAGAAAAAGAAAAGAAAAGAATAAGTCTATACAGAAAGAAAGAATACAACAACTCGCCATTTTTCTCCAAGAAGTTTTCCTCCTCTTCTCTTCCTACCCCTCTCGCCCTCACACTCCCCATTTCTTCTGCAATTTTCCCAAGTGTTCAAATTTACACTCATGAAGATATCTACAAATTCACAGACTACTGAATATTTGGTAATTTTGAAATCTTTGGAGCGCAGCAGACATTTTTTTGTAAGGGTATGTTTAAAAATATCCACTTCACACACATTCTGTGTTTTCCTATTTTTCAAGGTTTTGATATTTTACCAGTCAAGATTCATGAACTGTTATGCAAAAAACAGAACTATTATGAAAATAATGCTTCATTCCCATAGTCCTTGAAAACCTTACCTAACATCCTATCTCCAGATCACCATTTTTCTTCTATCCAGCAACCCTTTAACGTGGGAATGAAATCTTGGTCTTACCATTGGGAAATATCTCACTTTTCATAATGTGGAGCTGAAAGGGAATTTGAAGAGTTTCTTTCCCAATTACCTCACTTCTATAGTTGAATTTTTTTTTCTATTTAATAGTATGCAAGACACAATTGTTGTAGTTCAGACGAGCACACTAATGCGATGGTTCATTTCTCAACTTGTGCTCCCCAGGAATTCCATCAGTCAGCTAGGTGTTTCTGTGAAATATTTTGTATGGCTTATCTGGGGCTCCCTGAAGAAGAAATTCTGCCCATGGACGGCAGCTTGAACTTGTGTCCAGGGACAGTATGTCTTCCTACACCATGGATTTGAGACACACCTACTGGCCCCAAGAATCACGCGAGCCAACGCCTTGCAATAAATCTCTCCCTACGTATATATCTCCTGTTGTTCTGTTTCTCTGACTGAACCCTACCGACACAACTAACAAAGTAAAATACAATCGGGGGCATGGGTTTGCACTCAGATACTGCAAACATAGAAATAAATCCCAACCCCCTAAAATTCTCTCCCAATCTTCAAGCTACTGTTAAAATTACATCAAAGGACTTACCAAGAGCAAGACTTCAGCTTCAACACAACAGAGGATACACAAGCTTGAAAGTTTGTAAGTTGTATCAACAAACAGGGGAGGGACTGTCATAAATAGCCCAGCATTCTAAGGACAAGTGGAGAACAATATGTCCAGATATAAAGTTACCGCAGAGCCCAGAACAAACTGGGCTCATCACTGTTACTGCAGAATATTTGAGGATTTTAGTGAAAAGTACCTTAAGTTAATGTATTCTCGAGTATTTTTACACGAACATGGTTTTTTTATGTGTGTTTGTTGCCAGAACATATCTGTGTCCCTATTCAGGGCTAATTGTTAATTTTTCAATTAGTTAACAACATCAAGAATATGGGGAGATAAATTCTAGTCCCTGAAACCGTTCGTATACCTAAGGCATTGACCCAATGTGCATAGAATGTATTGCTCATCTCCTCTTTTCATTTGAATTTTTCAAAAGGTTTATGCCTGGAAGACAACTTTTTGCATTCTCTTTGATTAGCGAGGTTGATAAAAATTTAACTGGCAAATAGAGGTTCCAGTTCAACCTACCGACTAATTAAGCAATATTCTCTTCTTTAGAGCAGAGAGATACTACCATCATTCAACAAAAAACAGAACTTAATACCACAGTTCCTATAAAATACCAATGGCACAGAGTCACCTAACACAGACAATCTGTGGCACTTTTCACTACAAAGGCTCAATCAACAGTATACAGAATTCCAAAAAATAAATCTCTAAGGCAGAAATCTTGGAAGGGATTTATGCATCAACTCATTTAGTAAATACCCAGTGCTTACTAAGGGCTAGACATGGTGTTGAGTCCAGCAGGCAGGACATTACGTACTGGAGATGAACACATACGAATCAGGCAGCAGCATATACACGTAACTAACTCCAAAAAGCATACGAAACACGAGAACCCATCAGGTGACCCAGCAAAGGTGTGAAGGAGCCAACCAGCAAGGCCCTGGGGTGAAAAGGACCCGGGCTCAGGGAAGCGAAAAGATCAGCCTGACAGGTGCCCTGACAACTTGATACAGCTAGTCCCCAATTACCTCTATTGGACGCAGAGCTGTGATTAGTATCTTTATAAGCCTGTCACCATGTAATAATTTCCTTGTATCGACTCCTGAAAGGGGGGCTCGCTGGGTCAAAGGTAGTATTTTTGTGTTTTTTGTTTTTAACACAATCCCCAGCTTCCTGAGGGGAAGGTTAGCTTCATACTCAAGGGCAGCAATTATTAATACCGGATGGATTTTGTACACATCTGATTCCACGCTGAAGATAAAAACTTCATCCCCAAAAAGTCATGGGTAATAGAAAACAGTCCTTAAGTCCTTCCGCATGATTTTCTGGACGGAGAGCCAGCTTACATGTGTAACATCTGAAATGGTAATAAACTCATTTCATCGCAGTCCCTGAACGAGGTCCCTCAGCACCCATCAATTAGGTGTTGTGGTTACTCTGCATCATCGTGCTTAAACATTTTCAGAAAATGCCACGTAGTTACCACATGTGGCTACTTAAATGTTCACTTTGCTGTTCTGTGTCTTCTTCTCACAGACACTATTAATTTTCTTGTTAAGGTTCTATTTTCTAACCTTCATTTCACTGATGTTTGGATCACTGGTAGGAAAACCCCTGTGAGGACCATGTCCCTCCAAACTGCTACGTGGAAACCTAACCCCTCATGGGATGGTATTAGGAGGTGGGGCCTCTGCGAGGCAACCTGGTCAGAAGGGCACAGCCCTAATGAATGGGGCTGGCGTTCCTTTGAAGAGAGCAGAGAGCTCTCTCACCTTCAGTCACAGGAGGACACAATGAGACAAGAGCCATCTCTGAACCAGGAAGCAGGTCTATGCAGACACTGAACCTGCCGCCATGTTGAGCTTAGACTCCCCAGACTCCAGAAGTGTGAGACATAAATCTCTGGTGTTCAGAAGCCCCCCAACCCAGGGTGTCCTAGGACTGCAGCCCAAGGGGAGACCACTCTCACAGACCATCTCCAGACCAGTAGCTGGAGACGCTTCTAATTCCCCGAGTGCCACACCACAATACCTGAGGCAGGAACTCCAGAGACGGGGCTCAGGGATCTGGGTTTTAACTAGTCCTCATGTGGGAGGCGGTGATGGAAGCTAAAATCAGACAACTGCTGGCTGGTAACATTACCAGGTAGGAAAGGTGATCTCAGGTTCAGCACAAGGGCACCTGCTTGGAATTCAAACCACTTCCTAGCTGTGTGACACTCGAAGACCATATTAACCTCTCTGAACCCTCCTATTAAACAGAAAGAATATCTTCAATTAATGAATTAATGTAGGGGCGCCTGGGTGGCTCAGTCGGTTGAGCGTCCGACTTCGGCTCAGGTCATGACCTCACGGTTCGTGGGTTCAAGCCCCGCGTAGGGCTCTGTGCTGACTGCTCAGAGCCTGGAGCCTGCTTTGAGTCTCTGTCACCCTCTCTCTGCCCCTCCCCTGCTCACGCTCTGTCTCTCTCTCTCTAAAATAAATATTAAAAGAAATTAAAACATGAATTACCGTACGCAGGGCAGGAAGCACCGTGCCTGGTGCCCAGGAAGGACTTTCCAGCACAGGTAGCACCCACGACAACGACTCCAATGACAGACTTGCAAACAAGGAAGAAATGCTGTGCTGTGTTTTGGGTCCTCAAGCTGTCCTCGCCCAGTATTTGATTTCCAGTACCTTAGCCCCTCATTTTGTCTATCAAGCTTTTTTTTTTTTACAAGATTTATTTATTTATTTATTTATTTTTTTTTTTTTTTTTTTTTTTTTTTTTTTTTTTTTT
>NW_024412468.1:2685831-2700062 GCF_014898765.1 Herpailurus yagouaroundi | reverse complement strand
TTTTTTTTTTTTTTTTTTTTTTTTTTTTTATTTATTTTTGAGAGAGACAGAAAGCACGAGTTGGGGGAGGGAAGAGAGGCAAACTCAAGCAGGCTCCGCACTCTCTGTGTGGAGCCTGACGCGGGGCTCCAACTCAGGAACAGTGAGATCATGACCTGAGCCGAAGTCGGACACTTGACCAACTGAGCCACCGGGGTGCCCCCTCAACCTTCTTATCTGATAACACCAAGTACTGATTCAGGGTCATGGAAAAGAGCACAACTTCTGCGGCCAAACTAGAAATCTCTGTTCCACTTAGGGTTTCCAGACTTAGCAAATCAAAATACAGGATACGCAGCTAAACCTGACTTTCAGACAGACAGTTAACATTTCAAATCTAATTATATCCAACTGAATATCTAGAACATATTTCTATAAACAATATTGTTACTTATGTGAAATTCGAATTTACCTGGGTGTTCTGTATTTGATCGAGTGCCCTACCTACAGGACTTGTGAGTGTATACGATTAGTGATTTCTTAACCTCTCTGCATCAGTTTCTTCACCTGTACCAAGTAAGTAATAATAGTACCTGCAGCACAGGGTTACTGTGAAGAACATGAAGTATGTACATATTATGCAAATATATATGTGCACGTGTGTGTGTGTGTGTATGTGTGTGTGCACAGGAAACACAGGACAGTCTTGTAAATAGTAAATACCAACCTAGGATATTATCGTTAATTCTTTATAAAACATAAGAGGCTTTCATTTCAATTCATGACAAGTGCTCTAATTTATCGTTTGGGAAAGAATACTGGTGGGTGCGGGAACAACTTGCCCCTTAGTGATACCAGGAGTGTTTTGAAAATACAGAATCCTGTTGAAGTAGAATTCATTAGCATATAAATGTGTCTTTCCACCAGAGAACAAGAACACAGACTTTAACTGCTACATATAAAAACTTTTCCACATTTATTTCAGGAGCTTACCATTACTTATGCAAAATAACCAAAGCTTTTATTCATCTCCTCTGGAATGTTCTTTGAATTCTAATGAGTTTCACAATCAGCTTTATATGGGATAACCGGTACCAGGTACATTCTGGTTTTCATAGGGAAGGAAACAACTCAAAAAGATTTTCAGGTGTGCAGAGTTTACGTTCTTTTCACGCATTTACTCTAAGAGACGAAAACCCACTGCTGTGTTGTTACGTCAGGTAATAATTTTTATATTACATGGACTGAAGCTGGGAATCGACTGGGGGTTTCATTTTTATTTCTCTTATTTTTCCAGGCAGAAAAATCTGTCACTAAAATCCTTTTTATATGTTAAAGATCTGGCAAAAATGGAAGCATAGAAATGTAAAAAAAAAAATACCATGCTAGAAATAGGGATGCCTATTATTTAGAAATATTTTAGTCAATTATTATGTAATTTGTTTGAAATACTGTATCTTTTAGGAAATAATTACACAAGAAAGAATATATCACATATTAGCTGAAATCTTATTAGCATGTGACGTCCATAAGATACATGCTTTCTGTGTTTTGCTTTCACCAGAAGAAATACAAAAAACTACCGTGTTCTAAGTATTTACTTCCTAGGTGTAGGGTATATTTTTGGTGACACACATTGCTCAACAAGAGTAAAATGAACAACCATGATGAAAACCTACAACATTTTATTGAAAGAGTAAGAGTGTATGTCTGGCCACTATTTCTCCACCGTCTAAATGCTGAGCCAGCTGGAAACGAGTGTTTAAGCTAAGGTCCGACTTCAACACTTCTCACCACTTTCTCCCACTATGTCTTTCTACCTCCTTAGCACTGGCATAGTGGTTCAAACATTTACAAAGCTGCTTTGAAATATCTTATGAAAAAAGGTGGATCCGCTGTTACCTTAACATTTGTTTAAAGGGTTTTCTGTCCAGACCAGCCTCGGTCATGTCCCTCAGTGTACCCAATAAGGAGACTCCAGACCAGGCTCAATCATGTCCCTCAGTGTCCCCAACAGACACTCAACACCAGTCACCCCCTCAGTGTCCCCAACACGGACACTCCAGACCAGCATGAGTCATGTCCCTCAGTGTCCCCAACACGGCAACTCTAGACCAGCCTCAATCAGGTCCCTCAGTGTCCCAACACAGAAAGAGGCACAGAAGCAGAGCTTGCGTCCAGGACCCCGGCTTTCCCCAGCCGTCACCTCCAGCCCATGCTCCAGTCACACTAACAGGCTGGGAGTCCATCGAACCCCCTGCCCCTTGAAGCCATTTTGCAGGCTGTTACTGCTGTGTGAACCTTTACCTTCCTCCCCGTTGTCACCCTCTCCCTGCTTCAGGTCTCCTAGCTGCTCAGACTTCGCCTGGCTTCTCTTGAGTCATAGGAAGTCACTCTGGGTCGCCAAGCCTAGCAGCCACTTGTCAGGGCTCTCAGCACGGGTACACATCTCCACATCGCCGGTTTTCCTGCTTACTTGTGTCACTGTCCCAGCCTTTTGGGCCGGGGACTGCCTTCTTCACTGCTGGATCACAGGACAAGTCTGGGGTTCAGCATGTAATAGGTTCTCCAGTACTGGGTCAACAGATACATGATTTCCCCAGGGACAGACTGGGAAGCTAGAATAAGAAACTACTGCATTATTCAAGAACTATAAAATAAGGGTTATTCCTGAAGGTCAGGGTATAACAGAACCGGATGTAAAGTATGTTCCTCTCATTTTTCTTTGTTCAGAATCATTTCCAATTATGGCTGCGGGTCTCTAGTCCTTGTCAATGTTACACTTAAAAAAAAAAAAAAGATTTTATTTTCAAGTAATCTTTATACCCTACACGGGGCTCATACACACAACTCTGAGATCTGGAGTCTCACGCTCTTCCGGTTGAGCCATGCAGCCACCCCCCCCCCCCCCCCGCCACCCATCAAAGTCACACTTCTTGAAACATCTTGTCTTCATGTGTTGTCTCTGTACCCTCACCTCTGATGTATTGTCTCACCCACTGCAGTCTGGCTTCTATGTACCCAGTCTACTGAGTGTGACTTGTAACATGTCAACATGAATCTTTACATTATGCCAGCAACATGCCCACCAAGTGAAATAACTCTCTCTAGGTTCCACGGGTACCATACTTTCCTAACATCTACACGGCAAGGACAAAGCTCCATAACATTCGATTGTGAAAGCAAGAGGGGACGCATTTCATGAGTTCTTACAACCAGAAGGATTTAAAGACTGGAATTTTTTTAAAAAATGAGCGGGCTTACTTCTGGGAGAGCCCAGAGGACCGCAGGAAGCTGAGTCCTCTCCCGCACAAAGAACGACAAAGAGCCCTCAGAAGTAGTGCAGAAGCAGCAGCTGGAAAAATACCTGGGGCACACAGGAGGGCGAGTTGTTTACTCTCGTCAGGACTTGTCCCTACAGGCAGGGATCACAGGAACCAAGCAGCTGGCAGCCACCATTCCCCTCCTCCGCCCCCAGCATAAACACATGGACACCTGTGGGAACCAGCAGAGCCCCGACACGCACCACCTACCTAGCTCGCGCAAGCTCCCCCCAGCCTGCACCTCAGTGCATCTGCCCTTTCCAGTCACCCCTGCCAGAGTCCCAGCACTGTAGAGGCAATGATCCTAGGGCACCCGTGCACACCCGGACAACATCACACATCCTGACCGATGCGCAGTGTGGAGGGGGGACCCTGCAGTGCCCCCAGGGATACCTTGGTAACGATGGACACCCCACCTTGGCTGGGGACCTAACACTGCAGACAAGTGAAGGACAAAGCAGCCAGGGCACAGCAGGGCAAAGAGAACACACTTGGAGACACTCCCAGGTTCTGGGGACCAGGGTACCCTGCACTGCAGGACACCACAGGACCTCTTCTTGATAAGGATATTACTTCTAAGAACAAGAGAAGTACCTGACTTTCCTAACACGCACACAGAGTTAGACAAAGTGAGGAGACAGAGGAATATGTCCCAAATGAAAGAACATGCCAAAACCACAACAAAAGATCAAAACAAAAACAGATGTAAATAATATGCCTGATAGAGAATTTAAAGCAATGATGATAAAGATACTCACTGGACATGAGAAGAGAGTGCAAGAAATAGTGAGACCCTTAACTAAGAAATAAAAAAATAACTAGAGATGAAGAACACAATAAATACAATTAAAAATGCATTAGAGGGGCACCTCGGTGGCTCGGTCAGTAAGGGCTCCAACTCTTTTTTTTTTTTTTAATGTTTTTATTTATTTTTGAGACAGAGAGAGACAGAGCATGTGCAGGAGAGGGACAGAGAGAGAGGGAGACACAGAATCCAAAGCAGTCTCCAGGCTCTGAAATCAAGAGCTGGGATATGGGGCACCTGGGTGGCTCAGTCGGTTGGGCATCTGACTTCAGCTCAGGTCATGATCTCATGGTCTGTGAGTTCAAGCCCCGCATGAGGCTCTGTGCGGACAGCTCAGAGCCTGGAGCTTGCTTTGGATTCTGTGTCTCCCTCTCTCTGCCCCTAGGCCCTGCTTGCACTCTGTCTCTCAAAAATAAATAAATAAATAAATAAACAAACAAACATTAAAAGATTTTTTTAAAAAGAAGACTACAAAGTTAAGAAACATAAAAGCAGTAAAAATAAGTATATCCACAAAAATCAGGGAAGGGATTCACAAAATAAGAGAACATAAAATATGACACCATATCCCTAAAGTGGGATGGAAAGGAGTAAAGAATGGGTTCAAACTTAAGTGACCATCAACCTAATATATACTGCTACATATAGATGTTATATACAAACCTAATGGTAACCACAACTCAAAACCCAGTAATACACAGAAAAACAATAAAGAAAAAGAAATCCAAGTATACCATCTAAGAAACTGAGTGAATGAGAGCAAGAGAAGGATCATAGAAAAACTACAAAAACAACTAAATACCAATAAATACGTATCTATCAACAACTATTTTCACTGTAAATGGACTAAATGCTCCAATCACAAAACACAGGTGACAAAATAGATACGAGAACAAGACCCATCTATATGCTACGTACGAGGACTCATTTCAGATCTAAAGACACCTGCAGATTGAAAATGTGGGAACAGGGAAACATCTGTAATGCAAATGGGTATCAAAAGAAAGCCACAGCAGCAATACTTACACTAGACAAAACAGACTTTAAAACAAGGACTGTGACAAAAGACAATGGAGGATACTGTGTTGAACAATCCAACAAGAAGATATAACTATTGTACATATTTATGCACAACATGAGAGCATTCAAGACATAAAACACTAACAAATATAGGGGCGCCTGGGTGGCTCAGTCGGTTAAGCGTCCAACTTAGGCTCAGGTCATGATCTCACAGTTCGTGAGTTCAAGCCCCGCGTCAGGCTCTGTGCTGACAGCTCAGAGCCTGGAGCCTGCTTCACATTCTGTGTCTCCCTCTCTCTCTGCCCCTTCCCTGCTCATGCTGTGTCTCTCTCTGTCTCAAAAATAAACATTTAAAAAAAACACTAACAAATATAAAGGAATTAATCGATAATAATACAGTAATAGCAGGGAATTTTAACACCCCACTTACATCAATACAGATTATCCAAGCAGAGGATCAACAAGGAAACAATAGCTTTGAATGACACACTGAATCAGATGTATTTAGTAGATATATTCAGAACATTCCAACCTAAAACAACAGAATACACATTCTTTTCAAGGGAACATGGAATATTCTCCAGAATCAATTACTTATCAGGCCACAAAACAAGTCTCAACAAATTCATAAAGATAAAAGTCATACCATCCATCCTTTCTGACAATACTATGAAACTAGAAGTCAACCACAAGAAAAAAAATCTAGAAAGAGCACACACTTATGAAAATTAAATAACATGCTATTAAATAATGACTGGAAAGGCTCCTGGGTGGCTCAGCCAGTTAAGCATCATCAACTGCTGATTTTAGCTCAGGTCAAGTTCTCACAGTTCATGAGACTGAGCCCTGCATCAGACTCTGAGCTGAGTGTGGAGTCTGCTCAGGATTCTCTCTCTCCCTCTCTCTCTCTGTCTGTCCTTCTCCTGTGCTTATGCTCATGTGCTCTCTCACCTTCAAAATAACTATACTTTAAAAAAAAAGTTTAAAAAAAGCAACAATGAATGAATCAACAGAGAAATCAAAGAAGTAATAAAAAATTACAGGGACAGGAATAAAAATGAAAACACAACAGTCCAAAATCTTTTGGGATACAGCAAAGTGTTTCTAAGAGGGGAGTTTCTAGCAATACCAGTCTACCTCAAAAAGCAAGAAAAAAATCTCAATAAACTAACTTTATACCTAAAAGGGCTAAAAAAAAGAACAAACAAAACCAAAACCAACAGAAGAAAGAAAATGATAATGATTAGAGCAGAAATAAATTATATAGTAACTAAAAAATAAATAAATAGATCAGCGAAACCAGGAGCGTGTTCTTTGAAGAGATCAACAAAATTAATAAACCTCTATCCAGACTCATTATGAGAGAGAGAGAGAGAGAGAGAAAGAGAGAGAGAGAGAGAGAGAGAAAGAGAGAGAGAGAGAGAGAGAGAGAGAGAGAGAGATCAAATGTTAGAAATGAAAGAGGAGAAATAAAAACACCACAGAAATACAAATGATTGTAAGACATTATTATAAAAAACTGTATGCCAACAAACTGGACACCCTAGAAGAAATGGAAAAATTCCTACAAATATATAAACTACCAAAACTGAAACAGGAGAAACAGAAAATTTGAACACCAAATTACTCCCCAAAACCAATGCCCAGGGCCAGATGGCTTCACAGGTGAATTCTATCAAACAATGAAAGAAGAGTTAATACCTATTCTTCCCAAACTAATCAAAAAAACAGAAAAGGAAGGAAAACTTCCAAATTCATTCTATGTAGCCAGCATTACCCTCATACCAAAACCAGAAAAAGATACTACAACAAAAGAGAGAGAGGGGGGGGGGGTAAAGAAATATAGTCCAATATATCTCATGGACAAAGATGCAAAAACTCTCAACAAAATATTAGCAAACTAAATCCAACAATACATTTAAAAAATTATTCACCAAGATCAAGTGGGATTTATTGCCAGGACACAAGAGTGGTTCAATTTTCACAAATCAATCGACATGATACATGACATCAATAAGCGTAAGGATAAAAACCATATGATCATTTCAGTAGATGCAAAAAAAAAAAAAATTGGGTAAAGTACAACATCCATTCATGATTAAAAATCCCTCAACAAAGTAGGTTTAAAGGGGACATACCTCAACATTTCTTTGTCAGGACAAAGAGAAGGATGTCCACTCTTACCACTTTTATTATTCAACACAGTACTGGAAGCCCTAGCCAGAGATATCAGACAATAACAACCACAACAACAAAAAATTAAAGGCATCCAAATTGGTAACGAAGAAACAAAATTTTCACTACTTGCAGATGACATAATACTATATAAAAAACCCTGAAGACTCCACCCAAAAAAAAAAAAAAAAAAAAAACAGTAGCATTGATAAATGAATTCAGTAAAGACATGGGATACAAAATCAATATACAGAAATCCATTGCTTTTTTGTACAATAATGAAGCGGCAGAAATACAAATTAAGGAAACAATGGGGCGCCTGGGTGGCGCAGTCGGTTAAGCGTCCGACTTCAGCCAGGTCACGATCTCGCGGTCCGTGGGTTCGAGCCCCGCGTCAGGCTCTGGGCTGATGGCTCAGAGCCTGGAGCCTGTTTCCGATTCTGTGTCTCCCTCTCTCTCTGCCCCTCCCCCGTTCATGCTCTGTCTCTCTCTCTGTCCCAAAAATAAATAAATGTTAAAAAAAAAAAAAAAAAAGGAAACAATCTCATTTACAATTGTACCAAAAAAATAAAATACCTAGGAAGAAATTTAACCAAAGGGGTGAAAAATCTGTACTAAAAACCTATAAAACATTGATGAAACAAAGTAAAGACAACACAAAGAAATGGAAAGACATTCCATGTTCATGGATTTGGAGAAAAAATCCTGTTAAAATATCCATACTACCCAAAGCAATATGCACATTTAATGCAATCTCTATCAAAATACCAACAGCATTGTTCACAGATCCAGAAGAAGCAATCCTAAAATTTGTATGGAACCAAAGCAAGCTTGAAGAAGGAAAAGAGAATTCCAAGTATCACAATCCAGACTTCAAGTTACATTACGAAGCTGCAGTAACCATAACAATATGCTACTGGCATAAAAGCAGACACATTATCAATGTAACAGAATATAAAATACAGAAATAAACCCACAACCGTATGGTTAATTAATCTTTCATAATGCAGGAAAGAATATACAATGGGAAACAGACGGTCTCTTCAACAAATGGTATTGGGAAAACTGGACAGCTACATGCAAAAGAATAAAATTGGACCACTTTCTTACACCATACACAAAAATAAACTCAAAATGGATCAAAGACCTAAATGTGAGATGTGAAACCATAACAATCCTAGGACAGACTACAGGCAGTTATTTCTCTGGCACTGGTCATAGCAACATCTTTCTTGATATGTCTCTCGAGGTAAGGGAAACAAAAGCAAAAAGAAACTACTGGGGCTACATCAAAATAAAAACCTTCTGTACAATGAAGGAACAATTAGCAAAACTAAAAGGTAAACCACTGAATGGGAGAAGATCTTAGCAAATGACATATCTGATAAAGGATTATTATCTAATCTACATGAAGAATTTATACAACTCAACACCCAAAATGCAAACGATCCAATTAAAAAATGGGCAGAAGAGACAGACATTTCTCCAATGAAGACATACAGAGGGCCAAGAGACACATGAAAAGATACTAAACACTGATCATCGGGGAAATGTAAATCAAAACCAAAGTGAGGTATCACTTCACACCCGTAGGAAAGGATAAAATAAAAAACCCAAGAAAGGACAAGTGTTGGTGAGGATGTGGAGAAAAAGCAGCCCTTTTTCAGTGCTGGTGGGAATGCAAACTGGTACAGCCACTGCAGAAAACAGCGTGGAGGTTCCTCAAAAAATTAAAAATAGGACTACCCTACAATCCAGCAATCGCACTCTGGGTACTCACCCAAAGACTACGAAAACACTAATTTGAAGGGACAGATGCACCCCTATGTTTACCACAGCATTATGTACAATAGCCAAACTATGGAATCAGTTCAAGTGTCCCTCCACAGATGATGGATAGAAAAGTTGTGCAATCGAATATTATTCAGCCATAAAAAAGAAAAATCTTGCCATCTGCAACAACATAGATGGAGCTAGAGACCACAGTACTAAGCAAAATCAGTCCATCACAGAAAGACAAATACCATATGATTCCAATCATATGTGGAATTTAAGAAACAAAGTAAACAAACAAAGGCAGAAAAAAAAGAGAGAGAGAGAGAGAGAGAGAAACCAAAAAACAGACTCGGAACTATAGAGAACAAAAACACATGATCAGCAGAGGGGACATGGAAGGGGAGATTGGTGCAACAGGTGAAGGGGATTAAAAGTCCACTTTTCTTGATGAGCCCTAATATATGGAACTGTTGAACCATTCTATTGTACACGTGAAACTAATGTAACACTGTACACATGGAGATTGGAAGGAAAAAAGAAAAAAAGACAAGAAGTAACAGGTGCTAGCAAGGACATAGAAAAAAGGCAGGCCTTGTACAATGCTGGTGGGACGGTAAACTGATGCAGCCATTATGGAAGACAGTACAAGCTTCTCAAAAAGTAAAACCAGACAGACCATATGGTCTAGTAATTCCAATTCTGGGTGTTTACACGATGTAAATGAAAATACTGGTTTGAAAATATACATGCACCCCTATATTCACTGCAGCATTATTTACAATGGCCAAGATAAGGAAGCAACCTAAGTGTCCAGTGAGAGATAAATGGATAAAGAAGATGTGGAATTTATACACAATGGAGTATTACTTGCCATAAAAAAGAATGAAATCTCGCCATTTGCAACAATCTAGAGAGTTGCACCTACAGAGTATTATACCGAGTGAAATAAGTCACGAGAACAAAAAGTACCATACAATTCTACTGATAGGTGGAATCCTAAAAAAACAAATGAACAAACCAACAAAAACAAAACCATTTTGTCGATATAGAAAACAAATTGGAAGTTGCCAGAGGAAATAGAAGAGGATATGGGTGAAAGAAGTGAAGGAGATTAACAGGTACAAACTTTGAGCTTTAAAATAAATAAATCATGAGGTTAAAAAGTACACAGCACAGGGAATACAAACAGTAATTTCGTACAGTGACAGATAATAACTACACCTATCGTTGTGTTTTGTAATGTATGTAAATGTTGACTTCACTCTGTCATACAACTGAAACTAACATAGTATGTCACCTGTAATCCAATTAAAATTTTTAAATAAGTAAAATATAAATATCTTCGTTGAAATGTATTTTGTTTTCTACAAAAAGCAAACATTCCATCTACTAAGGGGTCAATTTTTTTAGCTGTTTTCTCCCATGAGCCAAATGAAACTGTATTGATCATCTAATTCTACTTATTACTCAAAATATTTATATGAAGCTGAACAGAAAGAAGAGAAAAATCCAGAGCAGGGATGTCCAACAGAATTATAACATGAGCCACGTACGCATCGCCCACATCATGTGACATTCTCTGGTAGCCATATCTAAAAAGTAAAAGAGGGGCGCCTGGGTGGCGCAGTCGGTTAAGCGTCCGACTTCAGCCAGGTCACGATCTCGTGGTCCGTGAGTTCGAGCCCCGCGTCAGGCTCTGGGCTGATGGCTCAGAGCCTGGAGCCTGTTTCCGATTCTGTGTCTTCCTCTCTCTCTGCCCCTCCCCTGTTCATGCTCTGTCTCTCTCTGTCCCAAAAATAAATAAACGTTGAAAAAAAAAAATTAAAAATAAATAAATAAATAAATAAAAATAAAAAGTAAAAGAAACATGAAAATAATTTTAATAATATACTTTACTGAACGCAAAATATCCAAAATATTATCAATTTATATTATAATTTTCATGATAAAATTATTATTTTGTTTTGTGAATACAAAAAACTGCCAATGATGAATTTTATACATTTATTTCATAAGAAGTCTTCAATATCCAGTGTGTATTTTACATTTGCAGATTTTGGGTTGTTTTTTTTATTATTTTCAAGTTAGTTAACATACAGTGTAGTCTTGGCTTGAAGAGTGGAACCCAGGGATTCATTTATTACATATGACACCCAGTGCTCATCCTGAAAAGTGCCCTCCTTCATGCCCATCAACCATTTAACCCACCCCCACTGCCTCCTCCAGCAACCCTGTTTGTTCTCCATATTCAAGAGTCTCTTATGGCTTTCCTCCCCCTCTGTTTTTATCTTATTTTTCCTTCCCTGCTCCTAAGTCCATCTGTTGTGTTTCTCAAATTCCACACACGAGTAAAATCATATGGTATCTGTCTTCCTGACTGACTTATTTCACTTAGCATAATACCCTCCAGTTCCATCCATGTTGTTGCAGATAGCAAGATTTCATTCTTCTTCATCACTAATAGTCCACTTTGATGGACATTTGGACTCTTTCCATGATTTGGCTATTGTTGAAAGTGCTGCTATAAACACTGGGGTGCATGTGCCCCTTCAAATCAGAATTTTTGTATCCTATGGATCAATTCCTTGTAGTATAATTACTGACTCTTAGGGTAGTTCTACTTTTAATATTTTGAGGAACCTCCATACTATTTTCCAGACTGTCTGCACCAGCTCGCATTCCCACCAACAGTGTAAAAGGGTTCTTCTTTCTCCACATCCTAGTCAACATCTGTTGTTGCCTGAGTTGTTAATATTAGCCATTGACAGGTGTGAGGTGGTATCTCATTGTGGTTTTTATTTGTATTACCCGGATGATGAGTGATGTTGAGCATCTTTTCATTGGTCTGTAGGCCACTTTTCTTAGGAAAAGTGTCCATTCATGGCTTCTGCCCATTTCTTCACCAGATTATTGGGGGGGGGGGGCCCCCACGGGTGGTGAGTCTGCTAAGTTGTTTATAGATTTTGGATACTAACCCTTTATCTGATATGTCACTCGCAAATATCTTCTCCCATTCTGTCTGTTGCCTTTTAGTTGATTGTGTGCCTTGGGGGGCAGAAGCTTTGTATCTTGATGAGGACCCAATACTCCTTTTTGCTTTTACTTCCCTTGTCTCTGAAGACATGTCAAGTAAGAAGCTGCTGCAGCAGAGGTCAAAGATGGATTTTGTAGGATTTTGATGGTTTCCTGTCTCACATTTGAGTCTTTCATCCATTTTGAGTTTATTTTTGTGAATCGTGTAAGAAAGTGGTCCAGGTTCATTTTTCTGCATGTCGCTGTCCAGTTTTCCCAGAACCACCTGCTGAAGAGACTGGCTTTATTCCATTGGATATTCTTTCCTGCTTTGTCAAAGCTTAGTTGGTCATACGTGTGTGGGTCCATTTCTGGCTTCTCTATTCTGTTCCATTGGTCTGTGTGTCTATCTTTGGGTCAATACCATACGGTCTTGATAATTACAGCTTTGTAACAGAGGTAAAGTCTGGGATTGTGATGCCTCCAGCTTTGGTTTTCTTTTTCAACATTACTTTGGCTATTTGGAGTCTTTTGTGGTTCCATACAAATTTTAGGATTGTTTGTTCTAGTTCTACATTCGCAGAATTCCTTAATTCAGAAAAGCCACCTGTCAACTGCTCAATAGTCACAAGTGGCTACTAGCTACCAAACTGTATAGTCCAGCTTTACAATGACAGAACTGAATAATAATTACTGAACAAAGAAATGGAATGTGTGATATCAAAATCATATCTGTATTAATTCTAATAGGCTATACAGCTAAAACAAACAAACTTGACTAAACATTTTAACAGTGTACCCCACAACGTTTTACTGCTCTGGTGGCAGCATGTAAGCGGGCTCTTAATACATTCTGATAATAAAAGCTTTTCACTGTTAGACCCCTCTTCCTCCTAACTTCTGTCGTGTTTTATTCCATCCTCTGTAGACTGGGGCCAAGTATCCCACTGATCATCATTCCCTCTTCCCTTCAGGCTAAATTTGTTCCTTTTATATGAAGACAGCGAAATAAGGTCCATAAATTACATCAATTGTAAATCAAAGAGATGGATCCAGTGAAAGTGATATTTCCTCATATATAATGAGCTAACCACAGAGCTATTTTCATGGATAAAGAAATGTTCACTGTTTATACCTAAGGACTTTTAGAGACGAGAACATAAATGTCAAAAAGCATGTCTACAAAATGTTTTAAGTTGGAGGCATCCAGGTGGCTCAGTCGGTTAAGCATGTGACTCTTGATTTTGGCTCAGGTCAGGTCACAATCTCACGGTTCATGGGATCAAGCCCCATGGTGGGCTCTGTGCTGTCAGCATGGAACCTGCTTGGGATTCTCTTTCTCTCTGTCCCTCCCCCCATACATCCCTCCCTCCTTCTCTCTCTCCCCCCCTCCCTCCCTCCCTCTCAAAATGAACATTTTAAAAATGCTCTAATTTCAGGAAACTCTGCGTCACTGCTCTCCTTCTTCACACTTCTCTTCCTGTGGCTACTGTCCTGCTGATCTCTCTCTAGTCCTCAATAGTTACAGCCCCAGCTGTTAATTACAGTGAAAAGTCTAAAGCTTAGAGTATTTCTGCCACAAGTGTACCGAGGAGGGTACCTCCTTGCCTAAAATTCATATGTAATGACAACCAATAGGATCTGCCACCCAACATGGGACAGTCCCTGTGTGTCTCAAGGGAAGGGAGGAAGGCAGGGAGGAAGGTGGGAAGGCAGGGAGGAAGGAGGGAGGAAAGGAAGGAAGAGAGGAGGGGAGGAAGGTAGGAGAGAAGGAAGGGAGGGGAGGAGAGGACGGAGGGAGGAGGGAAGGACAAGCATGGTCCAAAAGTTCCATCCTTTCAGTCCGTATATCCCACACCAGGAAGCAGCACGGAAGCGTCAGAGCTCAGCTTCTGACGTCACACTTGTGTAGCTGTGAATCCGTGCTGCTTACCTCTCCTTATATTAGACATTCCCCTGACCACTCTGCGCCTCATCTCCCCACGAGAGAAACTGAGAAGGCAGGGCTCTCTCTTCAGAGCACTGTAGGGAAGACTTAACAAGAGACCACGTGCCAGGCACTCACAACTGCCAGCACGAGGCCGATGCCTGGCTTGTGGCCGTCGCCGTGGTCACCTGGAGGGCCTGCCTTCCCCGGAGGA
>NW_024412468.1:2683500-2685821 GCF_014898765.1 Herpailurus yagouaroundi | reverse complement strand
CCTGGAGGGCCTGCCTTCCCCGGAGGACGGTGCAGCTCTCCGGGCCTCCTGGCCATGAATGGGAGCCCACACATTTCACAGCGAGCACGGCCGGCAGTGTGCTTCTATCTGTTGCACTTCCAGCAGACAACAAGACGTCTGGGCAGAGGGAACAGCACCAGTGAGCACGAGAAAAAGATGTACTTTAAGTGCGTTTCTGTCCAGCAGCTACGAGAAGAGACAGACTCCTCTGTGTGAGTGGAACGAGGTCAAGGTGCACACAGGCTCGGGGACACACGGCATCTCCTCGTGGGGGGCAGGATCGCGGTGAGGGCCGGTCTCTGGCATCAGACGCCGTTCACCTTCTTCACGTTCCAGCCACCAAAGGGCTGCGATTCTATCATCACTGCTTCTCTCCGGCCTCTCCTCTTACCCTGATCTGCTTCCCTGAAGCCCACCTTGGGTGATTTGGCTCCAGAAGGAGGCTATTCTGCTTGTGATGCTTTAGACGTTCTTTTGGAACGGTGAGAGCACGATTCTCGCTCCAGAACAAGAAGGGACATCTTGCAAAAGGGGCCAGGCGGGCGCACGTGAGCACTGCCGCACCGGGACCAGGGACGCCATCCTGAGCGTCAACCTCCACGGTGCTCTTTCTGTCTGGCAGTTTTCAGAAAGCACCTACCTTACTTTCTCATTATTAGCAGCTGAGAGAAACTTCCAACGTCCTCCTATCATTGGTTTCCCTCATCTGAGTTTCAATCAACAAGAGGAACAGAGAGAAGAGAATCGTGGGCCTCATGTGAGCACTTTCCCAGGTCAGCCATCGTGCTAGTGGGCACGGAAACACAAAAACACAGGTCTGCCTGGACACTGAGAGTTCAGAAGAGGACACCAGCACATACATCAGTACGGCACAGTGAAACATACTGAGCGTCACAAAAACGTGCATAGAAAATAGTGACATAGCACGGGGTAGAAGACATTCTGTATCTGGGAAGAAGGTGGGGGTTGGTAACTGTGCCCTCCTAAAAAAGAACCCAGACGTTACTCTTGGGGGTTGTGAAACCAAGGATGGGTTCTCTTGTTACGAAGAGAAAATTTGCTTGCTGACCTAGGATAACCGAGAATATTTTTTAACACAGAACCAACTCAACCATTTGAAAGTTTCAAACATAAAAACGTAAAAGTGATACGGCCTCACATAATAGGCATACATGCATACATACTTACATGCACACCAACCGAAAACAATCCACACCAAAAATTACTTGAGATTTTCTGTGTTATGAATGTCATAATGAGTCTACGGCACGGTGAGAATTCAAACAGGAAATCAGATGAAGAATGAAGTCTTAGGCGGAGGGCTGGGACAGCCAGGACGCAGACCTCGCCATGCAAGTTTTCTGTGCAGCACAGCGGTGAGTAAATGGGCTTCAATCAAGGGCCCACAATTTGCAAAGGCCTGCAAACCTGAGTGAGGCACAAAGATAGGAATAATTAGGCTAGGAGGAATTGGGGAAAGGAAATTGTCCATCATCAAGCCTGGGAAGCACGTGAAGCAGGAGGATTTATTTTTTCTTCGCCTGAGACTTTAACATTATACCCTGCGTAAATCACTTTTACAGGTTCTGAATGAGGAAGCGTCCACCTTCTGACTGCAGAGGCTGTGGATGCTAAATGTACACATACATATGAACAACACACACACGCGCACACACACACACACCCCAGAGGGGAATGCAGATGAAATGGGCGGAAAGACTTTGCTCGTGCGATTCTGGGGCAATGCTCAGGGCATCACTTAGGAGAAGCAGCAGGGCCGGGTGGCCCAAATGATGCACCTCATATGGTTCCCCCAGCAGCTCCTACAGAAGCCTCTCTCGCCTGTGTAGACCAACCATGGATGTGGGCCTACTAACAGGAGGAAAGGAAGAGCAGAGCATTGACTGACCCCGAAATCTGTTTTCCACTATCCGTTTGCCTGGCCTTCATGACTTTGATCTCTCCGTAGCCTCTTTTATAAAACACTCTCAAGGCCGTTCTTCATAAAGTTGTGTGTCTGCACACACACACACGCAGGCACTTTAAAGACACCGGACGCATGCAAGAAACCCCCATAAAATAACCTGTGTGCAGAGAGACTGAACTCAAACAGCACCTTGTCCCTTGGGTTTCATCCTGCTCACAGGACCAAGTCACTGAGGAAGAAACCCTCAATGTTCTGCACGTCAATTTCTGGGTCACATTTCCGAAGAGCCAAACTTCAGAGCATCTTCTCGGAAGGCGCAGACAACCGTCTGGTGTTGGGGAACTGATGCTCTCCCTCAGGTACGTGCCAAACG